>NC_051156.1:165192893-165492893 GCF_013339745.2 Dermacentor silvarum
AAGGTTGCAGACAGCCTACATATATATTTAAGATACATAATACAGCTAGACATATTTGTCAACTGGAACCATATGCCTAAATAGGCTAAACTAAGTTTCACACATCACAATCAAGCATTGTGAACAAAATACAGACATTGAAAATGATTGTGAAACCGCCAACCTTACATAAGCCATCTATTAATCTCGGAGAAAAAAAATCCCTGTGACAAGATGGATCACTTAACAGTCACTGTCAGACATGTTCCTTTGCAATATGTAAAGTAGCCATCCAACAATAATTGTCGTGGACACAGTGAGCCCCCCCGGAAATAAATGTTTGAGCAAAGGATATTGCTCATGTTTAACAGAAGCCAGCAAAAAAAAATTTGAAACATGGTATGAACCTAAAACTCAGTGCATAGCTTAACACGCTGGGCTATCAAAACACTACATCACAATTGGAACTTCCATGCTGCATCACAGCCCTTTTACAACTATCACTTCAAAGTATTGACGCTGACTATTCACATGGGTCCACTGTTACAAGAACTCCTAATGATTAATTAGGCAGAGTACAGCTCGCAACACAACGACCTCTGGGTATGCCTGTATTGTTTACAGTGTTTCAGTAAAGTTGAAGGTATCTTGCAGTTATATTAGGTTGAATACCAAGTGTGTAAATATTATGGACCAGTACTGTACCATTATCTACACATTTTCTAAAACTTGCATTACGGCTCACAGATAAACAAAACTGTGGGGCCACTTACCTCACAGAAATAAAATGGTTACTCCCCAATGTTTCCTTAAAGCAGCTGTCAGTGTGGAAAGCTGGACACTTCTCTGCACTATTTGTCGAATGTCACTGAATGTCATGAACTTGTAGCAGCCGCAAAGATTCCAATTCAAACACATCCACAAGCATTATGGTGCTCCCATAATTTTTGTGCCAAAGCACTAACACTCATGAACACAGCTTCACAAACAAGGCTTCACACTACCAGAATGACAAGAAAGCTTGGAAAAACCCTAACTAACAGTATGCCCTTCCGGCATGACAACGTGCTGCCCCTTCCATGGCAGCATGACCATTTTCTGGACATTACTTATGGGCCATACTTTAAGTGCCGAAAGGTGTGACACAACAAAAATTTGAAGTCTTGAGGACTCGAAAGGCTGCTTATACATGTCTTCCTTGTGAAGAAATTCTTGGCCAATAATGCACAATTCATTCGTAGAACTCATGGTGGCAATATTCTTAACAACAATTATGTGCTCGCCTTGCATGCAGCAACTGTCCTTCTCATCCAAGCTCAGCACAAAATTGTCAAATCTCAGAGTTTTATAGCACGGAAGGCTGCATGAGGGCAGGAGTGGACCATTGTCATGGGAGGTGACAAGCTGACTCGATATCTTCTCTGGGGCGCTCTTTGGAAGTGCTTGATAGCAACTCTGCTATTCTGTTTCCGAGTTGTTGCAGTGGCTTTCCATGCCTCCGAAGGTGCTTCTTTAGCTGTCTCATATTATTCTCGAAAGGAAAGCACTGAAGCAGTCAAGAGCACCATGGTGTTTTACATCATCTGGCAAGTGCAACAATGAACATTGAAAGACATATGTTCTTCTCCATACAAATTTGCATAACCAGCCACAAAATGCTTCAGTAATTCCCCTGCGTAGTCAGCATGATGAATGCATAACTGCCTATTAACCAGTATTGAGAGTGCGGCATGAAGAAGCAAGAAATTTTGATAGAGGTCATCTGCAAGAGTGAGGTTGAGCAGAAGTGGTCCGGTGTAGAACAAGAACAGTCTGAATTCCACAGCCTTCCAACGATCTAACTCGTCGAGGCCCCTCGGTTTACGTGCAAACTCACACGGAATGTAAGGCCGCAAGGCACTGCTTTGTTCATGAAAATTACGGCGCTGAAGCGGCCCGAGACGAACATGCAAAGGACCTGTAACCCATAGGGAGAGCAGCTTCCTGACAACACCTAGAAGAACCACATGCATGTAATCCAATGGCACATCGCGCACAGTATCAAGAGGTAACTCGAGAAGAATGGATGTTCCTCTGTGGTGCTCAAGATCATACTGCTGCCTGAAGCTGATATCTGTACGAAGGGAGCAGTTTGCATCAAGGAATACAACCTTGCCTCCAATGTATGCACCCTCAACTGTGCATTTTGGACAACCACTATACCCACTGTGGCCTTTTGTCATCATTATGAACGACCGTGCAGGTGCGTCACAAACAATTGCCTTCAGTTGGACCTGAATTAGTTGATCACAGACAGTTAGACCATGAGACATCAAGTGCTGGAGCTCATCGACAAAAGGTCGCAAGAAGTCATTTGAAGAATGTGGCTTTGATGGCCCTGCAAATGCTCCAACAACAAATGGCGCAGTGCGACCATCCCCAGAAAAGCTAGCCTGGCATTGTATGGGCCACAGCTGCATCTTAGAACTTTTCGCAAGTGGCAGACCATCCACATTCACTGTGAGAGAAACAACATCTGGAATGGTTTTCACAAACCTCAATGAATGTTTTAGGTCCGGCTGCAAGGCCGAAGTGACAATAGTCACCTGGGCTCAAAGCCGTTACGGCATACTTATTTTTTCGTCGTGGAGTTTTCAGGAGTGTCCGCGCGTCATCTGGGATATCAAGTGCATAAAGGCTGCCATGACGTTTGAGCAGCTGTAGCAAGTCTGTTAGCGCATTTCTCCTTATGTTGTTCTCAACTGCCCACCTTCTAAGGCCCTCTTGAAAATTCTCTTCTGGAGCTTCTTCAACTTCTGCAATTGAGCCCTCAGTATCCTGACAGCGGGTACTTGACTGGCAGATGCGTGACAAACTATCCCCCTGCCGCACGGAATTATCCAGGTCAGAGAAATGTGCGTCTTCAGCAAGGCTTTCAGATTCTTCAACTACAGCTTCTTCGTGAGCATCGGAGACAGCATTTGTGTTGTCCCGCGAGCATTCCGGCATAACACGCAGAGGGTCAATTAGTTCAAGTACTCTTCTCGTCTCCCGCGACGCCTTCTCTGCAATACGTCCTTCGCGAGCACTCTCCATATTTACAGAGACTCTACAAGAAACCATAAGCCGATTACATCGCCTATGAAAGCTTGCGCATCTTCCCGCCACTTCCCGAAACCACAAGTGCAGTCCTGAAGTAGGAATTTCCCGCCACTTCCCGTAACCAAGCGCAGCCCTGAAGTACAAGTTTTCCTCACCTTTGTTTCTTGCGCTAACGTCTGCAAGATGCATAAACAAGGCCCAGATGTTCAAACGGAGACTTAGCGCACGCACTTGCACGCATTCAGAGGTCCTTTGGCATGGAGGAATAAAACATAGAATAAAGAACCAACAAAACGCGACCTTTGGTTGCTTTTGGCGCGAATGAGCAAGCTGATGATGTTGATAACTAGGCGGCTACGTGTTTCTAGAGTGCCTCGATGCCAGCGCCGCCGCTCGCATCGAGGCACCCTACGTGCTTCTGTCTCTCTCACCGTGGCTGCAGGTGGGGGTGGATATTATCACCACCTATGTTCAAGATACGAATAAAATAAATTAATAACTTTCACTGAGAGCAGTTACTTATGTAACGATATATGTTTTCGTAAATTACTGAGTTTGTATTGGTTTTTGGTAGACTCTTGTTGTAATGCTGGCAACTATGGTGCGTCAATGTAGCTTGTTTTTGGCGGCGCCGGCGTTTTGTAAACAAACGAACGGTTGATCGGTGCGAAACATATTTTTTATGCGTTGGCGAAAAATGTGCTGCGATGTACAGTAGTACACCTTTGTAGAACTTTCATGGCTGGTGTTGCGGACATATGTGCGCAAGTTGATGGTGTAAAAGATAATTCCGTCGGTGGATCGCGTGGTGAGGAATACATCAGCGTTTGGGCCATGGCCGTCACGCTTACGACACGTACATAGAAACGGCACATTTAGCGAAGTCCACGATTTAAGCGTGCTCGGGCAGGTGGAACTTATTCACATTTTCCACTCCTGCAGCGGCGTAGTTGCAAATTCGGGGCGCTTGAACTGTGTGTATTGTTATTTTGCTTTTTTTTTTTTTTTTTCTGTGGAAGCGTGCAATTTTGCCACGAAAAACTCTGTTGCGCGTTCACGATCGAGAATTTATGCGATGTCCATTGCAGATGTCGCTTGAACTATACGCAGTGCAGAAACTGTTGAGAAATAATCAAATAGATGATGTCCCATGGATGTCCCTCTGTCGTCTGAAGCATGACGTCCGCGTAAAATCCAGTGCAGATGTCCTTAGGACGTTCGAGATTAAAAACAAAACGGACGTTCAAAACATCCGGAACACAACGTCCCTGGGTAATCCTGGGGATAACCGGCTCTGGACGTGGACGTTCGGATATAATTCGGACGTCCACCGGATTTTTGTGGCCCATTGGGTATAGTGGGTACGACGTTGGGCTGCTAAACTCCATGGAACTCGTGGGTTCGATCCAGGTCGCGGGATTCGACGGGAGTGGAATGGAAAAACACTCGTCTACTTCCATTTAGGTGCGCGTTAAAGAAGCCGAGGTGGTGAAAACTAAACCTCATAATCACATCGTGGTTTTGCCACGTAGACCCAAGAATTTATTTAAATTAAAAGAAGAGAGAGAGAAAAGCATGTGGCTGCGTTCTTCGGCTCTTTTCTAGGGGTGTAAACAAAATAGTTGTAAATTATTCTCGAGTCTGATTTCCCAGAAAGACATGTTACACTTATCCTATATATTTCATACATAAATGTAATGCCGTTCCCAAATGTATGACCGCTCAACTCAGCAGCTTGTATATTATAAACGGGTGCTTTCAGTTATCCGGTGCACTATCATAACGACCATAATGAAACAATTAAAGGAACGGCATACCCCACATACACGTAGAAATATGTGCAGGTCTGTATTGCGTTCGTTGAAGATGAGTGTGGTACCACATGGGGCACCCAGTTTTAATGGGTTGCAAACATGGTGAGACTGTCAAAAAAAAAAAAAGTTTTCCTTGCCTGAATCAAGTTAGCAGATTTCCAGGCTGCCCCAAAACGGGGCCTTTATATTGAATGACAGCTGTGAACTTGTTAAGCAGGACTTATTAACACCCATGCGTAAATTCTCTCAGGAACTGCGCCTCTGCGCAACAGCCACGACTCCCCGGCAGCACAATCATTCGGAATAACAGTCCTCACTTGCATCGGCCGCGGGCACTCACCTTTGAGACTTCAATGGTGCTGGTATGCGTTACATTCGAACTGAAATGACTGTTCGGCGTCGTACAGTATATCAATAACACTTGCGTATATATATATATATATATATATATATATATATATATATATATATATATATATATAATAGAGGGTTTTGCCTGCTATGAATATTATTTCGGCGAGTGAGTTTTATGTGCAGTATTCACTAATAAGTGTGTTTGTTACTTCAAACACGTGGGCTTATTCCGGTCGGGAGTTCTCACTTTTTCAATTAGTGCATTTCGAATATTTGTTATTTATTCCCTTACACATATATCGTGAATATATATATATATATATATATATATATATATATATATATATATAAGTCTATGTACCCTCTGACTTAATTGCCTAGAAATACATTCGCCATTCTTCGCGTTACGCAGTTATAAGACTGGTTTATTTCTCTCTAATATTGTTTTCTTCGATCATTGTCCTTGATCAATATCCACCAACAAGAAGCGCGCGTAACATGACACGATATCAATAATAAAATGTTATTACGTAGCTTTGTGTTGAAGGAATACCAGTTACTTTTAGAAGACAGTGGTAAAAACAGCAGTTCAATTGGCTAAAACTACATTTGGTACCGGCCGTCAAGAGTCATGGGCGCACCAAAGCAACTAAAACTTAAAAAAAAAATGTACTGCACAGACGTTCTGCGAGAAAAACTGATCGTCCGCCAGTGCCCGTCGTCTGCTAAGCTCGCTAACAGACGACGCGCTTGACAACGACGGCAAATTTGAAGATGTCGCGTTGTTTAATCCATGCCTCAAATAAATATGCTTGGCAATATGGTGTAAACATAATTTTGCAGTTGAAATAAAGCACTATTTTAAGAGCGTGCTATGCGCAATCGGCCTCGTGCCCGCAGCGAAAGTACGTTGCTCCGCCCCAATCCAGTTCGCTCGCAGCGCCCTCGCACAATTTTTCCACACGCGGCGCCTCAGCGGGAGAGCGCCGTTCGGCCCACTCAACCATTGTCTAGTACACTCTACCGAAACTACAGTGGTTACCGAAACCGGAATTGGATTGTCACCCCGGAAATCGCCATCTACTACCATTTTTGCGAGGGAACGCAACACGCAGCTGCAAAATCACACGAGATCTAACATTAAAGTTTCTCCGCTGCCGAGGAACGTACACCCACAAGACAATACAGGCAAAAGGTTGGCTAGGGCCTCTGCACTCCTGACACACGCACACGCGTCGGACGCATGTTTCGTCGATGCCGCTCAATACGAGTGTTCCGCTAGCAACACCTCCCGCTTTGCGGTCGTCTCCGTTGACACCAAGGGCCGGGTACTTTCGGTCTCATCAATCATTACCTCAGTAAGGTCTTGATGAGGGCTAGTTGGTTCATGATTTAGAACTGAGGTTTGAACAGCGCGTTCGCAAATACCACAAATCTTCGTGTCCTTGTTTTATTCGCGCTGTTCAAACCTCAATTCTAAATCATTACCTCGTCGCCCGGCAAGGCCGCATTAGCGCTCTTAGACCCAAGTAAAACGTGAGCCTACACAGACTCGAGGTCGGCAGCTAGAGCATTCGCATCTGGGGCCGTCTGTAAGGAAGTCGCCAAGATACTCTAAGTAAAAGTACTTGCTCATCACACCATCACCTGGTCCCCGGCCCACGTTCCGGGCGGTCTCGCTTGCCGCACAGGGCTCTCCGAGGCCGGTGCTTCGGGCGTAGCCCGCGACAGGTCTGGCCCGATAGTAGTGGAGACGGAACACCCCCTCCCCCCTGCTTTAGGGACATACTCTCCACCTTTAACGAAGTCACAAAGCATTATCAACTTGCTCGCAGTGCATTTCCTTTGCCCCACCGAAACCTATCACGGCCTCTATCGGTTACGCTTAGGTTATTACAAACGCACTTGTATCCCAGCCTCTCGATCTATTGTCGTTTTGCGGAGGTCTTCCCTTTGTGTCACGACTGCGGCGGATACAGCGATTTTAACCGCATGCTCTGGGAGTGCGCCTCGATCTTTACAGCACCACACGGTTCAAGGGATCTCGCAAGACACCTTATTCACGGATAAGAGTCACGACTGGTTCCATCAACTCTAGGCAGTCCAGAAGGCCCACGATGCGGCGGTGAGGCTTGGCCTTCCTGTCCCGACGTGGGAGCGGCCCGCGGTCCTCCCTCCATAAATACGATGGAGGGGGGAGTGACCTCTTCAGAAACTCCAATACAGTTTACTAGCTACCTATACCTACCTACCTACCAGTAGCGCACCCGGAATCTCTGCCGGGGGGGGGGGGGGGGGGGGGGGCAAGCACTTTGCATAATATGCAATTTCCTTGCTTTAGCCAGAGGAATCCAACAGCAAACAAAATGACCACTAATTATAATAATAATGACACCAAGGATGATCACGATGTTTATTTCTTCAGCGTTTCACTCAAAGTAATTTAAGAGTGAATCGATACATACAAGACAATTATAGTGTTTTTGTTAATCAGGAAAATTCGACCTCGATCAAGCCACCTCCTGAATTCTAATGACAATGTAAACAGAGCACTGAAGGTACACGTTGGACTGGTGGGGCTGGATGCGAGCTAGGGGGTTACAACACCCGAACCCCCCGTCGGTGCGCCACTGCTACCTACCTACCTACTACCGTAGTCTACTACACTTTCCGATGCCACTTTGTTGGCGCGGAACCACCCGCCGCACCCGCTAACTTTTCAAGGCGATGGCGAGATGGTTTCTGAGAAAATAAGGAGGATGGACGAGAACCAGATGGAAAAGGAGCTGGTGCTGAGAAATTGGAACTGGAAGAAAGCTGAAAAGAACATTCCTAAACACACAGCCACAGGTTAGATGAGGTTCCAGTTTGCCTGATGAATTAGCTAGGACCAATAAGTAATAAAGCGCTGTTGAAAGCAATAGAAAAAAAGCTTAAAAATAGGCGAATACGAGACAACTAGTTGGCGACAAAGTATAATGAATTTAATTTATAAAGGTAAGGGATATAGACCGTTGAACGTACATCGGTAATATTCAGGTTAGCGATGCAGGCGATTAAATTAAAGCTGCAAGCATGGGCAGAACAAAATGGCATATTGGGAGAACTTCATAGTGGCTTCAGAATCGGTAGGCGTCTGGATGACAACTTCTCTGTTCTCACTCAGTGTACAGAAATATCCAGAGAAGAAAGGAAACCATTACATGTCGCTTTTTCAAATATTACCGGAGCGTATGGCAACGTAGACCGCAACATTTTGTAGAATATTCTGGAAGGGGAAGGTATAGGCACCGATTGTATACAGCTTTTGAGGGACATTTACCGAGAAAATGCTGTTTGCGTTAAATGGGAAGGGATGAAGAGCGACGAGAAAGTTGATATCAACAAGTAACTGAGGCAGGGGTCTCCTTTATCACCCCTGCTGTTTATAATGTACATGGTAAGAATGGCGCTATAGAAGGAACCAATATCGGATTTAACCTCTTATACAAACAAGCCGGCACAAAAGTTGAGCAGCAGCTTCCAGGTTTGTTTTATGCGACGACATTGTGTTGCTTGCTAACAATTAAGCAAGGAGGAGTGAAGGAGAAGGCAGGGATGTCAACCAGAAATGCGTCTAGTTGGCTACCCTACTCTGGGGGACGGGAAAGAGGGAATAAAAAGATGAGATAGAGAGAGGAGCGGGTGGTGGGGAAGGACATGGTGAGCTCGCACGCACGCGGAGGGCCTGAGCAATTCAAAGGCGTTCACATAGGCCAGTCGCCCTCACGAAAGACAACAGTGCCTTCACAGCTTTGTGGGCCGACGAGCGATGGGGACAATTAAGCAAAGTGATATACAACGTCTGGCTGATATTTGTGGAGAAGAAGGTGAGAACTCAGGATTAATATTTAGCGTTAAAAATATGGTTTTATGGTATTCAACGAAAACAGGGAACAGACAGTGTTAATACAGGGCCCGGAAATACCTCGGGTAAAAGAATACAAATATCTTGGTGTACGGATAAACGAATGCGATAGATATATCTGGAGATGCAGGAAAAAACAATAATAGTAAAAGGGAAGAGAAATGCGGTCATAATGAAACACAGAGCGTATTAGTATGCAATAGGTATATATGAGTTGATGTGGGGTATGTAGAAAGGTTTAATAGTTCCCGAGCTTACATTTGAAAATGCGGTTGTTTGTTTAAAGTCAAGGGTACAATCAGGACTCGATGGCAACCAAAGGTCAGTGGGACGCCTCGCATTGGGCGCTCACGGGAAGACTACTAATGAAGCTGTGCAGGGTACAGTAAGGTAGAAAGATGGCCGGGCGAGTTGGAAAGGATGCATACCTCTTGATCAGCGCGAAAACAACTGATATGATACAGAGGTGGAAAGACACAGGACGAGCGCTGCCTGTGTCCTTCGTTCAGGACATGTGACGACAAAGGACATAGCTAGGAGGAATGCTGTCCTTCAGCGCTCGTACTGTGTCCTTCTACCTTTGTGTCATCAGTTGTTTTCGCGCTGATCAATAAGTATGCAGAGTGATATGAACTGGACAAGTTTTGAAGTGAAGAAAGCTCAGAGTAAAATTGATCTTGAAAAACGACTGAGGAATATGGAAGAAAGTAAATAGGTTGTGAGAATGTTCAGATATTTGAACAGGAAAAACATTGGCTCACAGTGGAGGAAAATAACTCAGAAGTTTACCAGCAGCTAGATAAGTGACCAGTATGCGCATATGGTCAGCAACATGGCAACAAAGAACGTCAAATACAAAGTGAGGAGCTTGAGACCATCTCGTGGGTGGCGGCAAAGGAAAAGAAGCCTGTCATGACTAAATACCTTAAAGGAAAGAATGAAATCAGGAAAGAAACAATTTATAATAACTCAAAGGGAAGCTCCTTACTTTTCCAAGCGAGATCAGGATGCCTTAGAACACCTAGTCAAAAGCGAGGTTCACCAAGGAGGAAGACGCATGTGCTTGCTGTGGTAAAGGTAGGGAAACGATGGAACAGATTTTATTAGAATGTGAAGATATCTGCCCAGCTGCCGGTTTAGACTCCTCTGGCCTCCTTGGAGCCCTTGGGTTCAGGGATAGCAGGGGGGAAGTAAACATGTCCGCAATAGAGATTATAGTGAGAGGCTACCGGAGGTTCGGTGTCGGAAAAGTAGGGAGACCACAAACAACGGCGGCGTACAGAAACAGAATTCCCAGTAATGGTTCAAAAAGTTTGATGCTGGGAATTCTTTCCCAAGCAAAATTGGCCGAGGGCCGACCATCGGGTGGTGCTCGGCAGATCGCTGGGAGCCGATCATGTTGGCTTGAAGAGCTTGGGCCGTAAAAAGGCCAACTTATGTTGCCGACCCCGTCGGTGCTGGCTAGGTCACAGATGCTGGCCCGGATGCGTAGGGCTACATAATGCCGAGCACGAAAGTTTTGGCTGGCCAGAGACGTCAACTTCACGCTGGCCTGACGCTGCTGGCCGCCGCCTATAGTCAGCGCCCGAATCGAAGTCGCCGCCTAGTCGGCGTCGACTTCCGACTTGGGTGGATGGAATTGGGGAGCGAAAGAATAGAGAATGAGGTCGCCTCAACCGTCTGTGGCAGTCGATTCAGGCAGCATTCACAGGGAGGAACCGGCAAGAGGCAGGCGCGTAGATGGTGGCTTTTCGGGGGAGCTTTTGGCAGGAAGAGACGTTCAGCGGGTGCTTGGTCGGCGCAGCTTCGCATGGTTTCCATGGCGCTGCGCTTCTTGTTCGCGAAAAATGGACATTTCCAGCCTGCGGATTTTAACCTCCTACGGACGTCCACATTTACTCGTAAGTTGCACGTATTGTTTATGCTATTAGAGGCCGGCTATCGTTTGTAGCATTAATTTGGAAGGACAGCGCGTAAGGCTGCGTTTCTTTGTTTCGAGAGTTCGTCTGCCCTTTTCGATCTGTTGAAAGCGACGTTATAATAGCGTGGCCAAAATGTGTGTCTTGTGGTTTATGGAGCTGGACTCAATGTGCAAGAGTTCACGTGCCAAAGCTTGTCGTGCAAGCGAATTAAGAGACTGGTTGCGTCGTGACAGGCATGAAGCACCGATGCGTGCGTGCAAAATATTAACGTATGCCATACAGAGGGTCCCAACTATCTTGCACCAAGATTTAAAAATATGTAAATGCGACGTCATTGGACAGAACCGAGGTAACATTTTTTGCCATCGCTTGAAGATACTCAGATTATTTTTTTGCATTCTGTCTTACTACCTAATTAGTCTTAATTAATGATTAAACTAATCAAAGATTATAAACATGTCAATGAGAAAATTGTGGAGAAACATGAAAATCCCGATACAGCTTAATTATAATATTTGAGAAGTTGATTAGTTACTTAGGACTAATTATGTAATTAGGCGGAATGCAAAAAAAAATAATCTGAGTATCTCCAAGCGATGGCAAACACTGTTACCTTAGTTCTGTCCAGCTACGTGCCATTTGCATATATTTAAATCTTGGTGCATGATAGTTGGGACACCCTGTATATGCCGTGCGCACGATGTATGTACGTTGCAGTCGTGGTGACCCGCCTAAGGTATATAATTTGAAGAAAGGCGAATTTCGCCTCACTAGCGTGAGATTTTCGCGACGCTTGTTTTGAGGCTAAATAATGTGAGACTGCGTTTGCATGTGCGATGCGTATTTCGGATTTGTCGTGAAAAATCATGGATTTGTCGGAACCTGATCATAATTAAGAACAATTCTTAAAGAGTTACTGAGAGGGCACGAAGCATCTGGTCCAGTATTATAGTTATACATGTCCCATTTCTCAAACTTACGTAGTACATGTCTGTATTTCAGATACCAGAGCGGTACCATAGCAGAATCAGTCAAGTGACCTGGCTGCACAGTTCTCCGGTAAATGGGCTTAGGCAATTCAAGGAAGGACATTTTCAAGTACCCATGCGAGACTGTCTTTGATTAATTCTCATTTTATGCTTGTCACAACCACTAACCTACTGTTACAGCATTGTTTCTGTTGTGTTTATATCTGAATAGTTCAATAAAAGTCGACAAAAATCAACTGTAGTGATAGTTTGTCTACAAAGCGCTCGCCTTCTTTATATAGCGCGCTTAAGGACACAAACGCGTGCATGAATTAAATAGTGAATTATACGTGTACTTTCTTATGTCAAACTATCTTTTTTTAAATTCTTGCTGCAGATACCAGCATTACGTTTCTTTATCTGGGTTGCATTTACCAGGTGGACATTGCTTTCTAAATGAGCAGTATAGTGCATAAGTTGCTAATTGACAAAACCGTGCCAATTATCTTTTTAATATAACTTTAGTGCACATGTTGCAATGGTGGAAATGAGCCCGTTAACATACATGGCCTATTCAGCTGAAACCAATTTTGTAACTAATACCAGTTTCAAGGTATACATCAACGTATGGGGCAAAAATGCCTTGGTGTCACCTGTATTTTCTTGCGGCATTGTGATTATATTGAAAGCTCGAAGGTGGTATTCAGGACACCAATTCATTTTGCTGACTTAATTTGACTCGTAGATCTCGAAATTGGTGCTAGTTAAAAAATTGGTTCCGATTGAATATGTCCTGCGCGCTTACGGCCTCTAATTTCACCATTACGACATGTACCCTAAAGCGATTAATTAAAAATATTTAGCGCGACTCTTTCAATTAAATGCTTCTGCACTTGTAAGTTATCCCGAATGTAATGTCTGCCGTTAAGGTAACTCTGCTGAACAAGCGGAATATTATCTGCAGCAGGGGCCTTAAAAAATCGACATAAGAAAAAAAAAAGCCTACATATAAATTCCGGCAATAGAATGCTGGCCGTGGACAAGCCATGTTGTGACCGTCGTGCGGAAGTCGTTGGCCTGTACGGCGGCCAACCACGACCACGATGAAGTAACCGGCGGCCATGACCTCGGCCCGATGCCGACTGCCGTCCACCTACCGGTGGTGGCAAACAGATTGGCCACGTGCAACAACCGAGCCCGGCCCGACCCAGAAGGCCGAGATCGGGCCTTCGTCTCTTTACCTGGCCATGGGCGTCCGCCTGATTTCCTGCCGAGCTCATATTTTTTTGCTTGGGTTGTGTCTGTGTGTTTTCTCAAAAATATAAGTAGGGCAGTCGGCAAAATACGAACAAGACCTTGGTGGTACAACCCATCACCCCGGTTAAAGGGGGACGCTCAGCATCCATCCATCCATCCTAGCAGACGACCCGCAAGTGACACTGAGTGAAATATCTTCCGTACGATGCGCCAAACTCGTATTCGTTTGAACTATGTTGTCAATTGTAAGTGATGCATCGTGAATAGTAGCTGTTTTAAGGCTTTGGAAGCGAGAATGTGCTGCTGTTGTGTACATTTCTGTGTGTCCAGCCAGCTAAAAAATATACAACCCTACTTTTACTTGTATGAGATTCCCACGGATTCCGCGCCGAGAAAACGTAGTTTAAATGTCATTGCCAGGAAGAACAGACAACCATAGTGAACTTCTAAATACTCTGTAGCCTGTAACTCAAACAGTATCAAGAAACGAAAATCTGAGCTCTTGCGTCGTCTAGCGCATATGCACACCTATCGCGTCAACTCGAAGTGCTGCTGAACGAAACAGAACCGTGGAGTGACGAAGACGGAAGCGTATGTTGTGGAGCGCCTTATTTCTAATACTTACAATGCACGACAGAATACGGCTTCACCTACGGCCCATATTAGTGGCCAACAGCTGCAATAAGAGCATGCCTGATCACAAGTTGCCTGGGACCTGGCCGGGGCAGCCGGGCTGTGCATCGGGCTCTGGAAAAAAAGAAAAAGTCGTGCAAGGCATGACTTTTGCTCGAATGAAGCAATTAATGTGGAGAACAGTTACGCTGGTATCAGGCTGCGTGTGTTTTGCGTTCTCCGACGCACAAACGGAGAAACTCGGCAGCGGCCTTCCTGGATAAGAAGTGACGCGAGCCTAGAAAGCACGAAATGAACGACTGCAACCAACGATCGGTATCACGGTTGGTATTGGTGCCTAAAATAATCAATTTGGATAGCTCAAAAAGACACTTAATGCGCACAAATTTATTCAAACTGTTTCAGACCTCGAAAAAGAAGGCGAGAATACCAGTAATCAACTAGGCAAAGAAACCATTGTCGACATTCGGTATTATTCTGCGCAGTACGCAACATGTACATATTACTCTCAAAGGTTAAATAAACACTAACCTTGTGCGATTACAGCTGCTTCATTTTCATTGAAATTTTACCGAAGTATTGCATACCATGGAGACAAAGCAATACGAGAAACACGTGCGAGAACACTGCAATGGTAACTGTAATTAACCATGCGCAAAATATTCTTTAAATATCTGCAGCATTGCCGTTTTTTTCTTGCTGCCGGATCCCCTGTGCCATTCCTTCTGCTCCCATTCCCACCGATCTCAGTTTCGCTTGTTAGGCTGTGAGACAATACGTGCGGAATAAAACATCAAATAATAATTAACTAGGTAATTAATTATTAAATAATTAATTATTGTGATTATTAAATTTCACCCCTCTCATTTTTATTAGTTAGGCTTCGAGATATTTTCTGCTAAATTAAACATTCATTCATTATAATAATAGCTTCCCCAGTAAACGAAATGAAATTTAATTCATTCATTTATAACTGTAAAAACGTAATTATGGGGTTTTACGTGCCAAAACCACGATCTGATTATGAGGCACGCCATAGTGGGGGACTCCGGAAATTTGGACCACCTGGGGTTTTTTAACGTGCACCTAAATCTAAGTACACGGGTGTTTCCGCGTTTGGCCCCCATCGAAATGCGGTCGACGTGGCCGGGATTCGACCCCGCGACCTCGTGCTCAGCAGCACAACACCATTGCCACTGAGCAACCACGGCAGGTCATCATTTATCACTCTGAATTAAGGGTTCTAGTGATGCACTTATAGTGTTCCTTTAAAAGTACGTATTCATGCATGCTCGCATGCTGCAGGTTAATTACGGTCCCGTAACTTCCATGCCGAGTTTTTCAGCTTGTCTCAGTGGGCGGTCGACCAGCTATAGACCTATCGCCTGCGGTTGGCCGCATATGTTAAATTCGTAAATATAGGCCCATTCACACTGAGAAAGTTGGCATTAAGTTGACGCGTTGTGCCAAACCCCCGAGGACAGGCTCCGCAGAATACAGGAAGGACGTATACGCAAATATGCAAATATACGTATGGTACAATCGTCTTGTAATTTCGCCACATCCTGTTCTTTCGCACGTCCAGCATTTTCTTATTTTATTCTTTTTTTTTTTGAACATCGCTGCTCTCTTCCTGGTGGTAAAGCACAAAGAGACATCTGCGTCGTATTTGGACACATCATATACGGCACGTGTCTCGAGCAAGTACTTCTCACGGCAAGGCGAGGCGAGTCGTTTACGAGAGCTGTTTGTCCCGGTAATGCAAGAAGCCATTGCACTGCAGCCCATGCACCGCATTCTACCAAATCTTAGGTGCATAGGCCGTCTTCACAGTGGTCACCGCTTCTATCTTCCACTTATATAAGTTCATAGCCTAAAAAAAAAAATGGTACAAGGTAGCAACAGCCGTTCTTTTCTTTCAATGTGGGGCAGTGGTAGTTCCAGATTATGCTGTGGATACGTCGTTCATTAAGCGCGGAATCACAAGCAGGCTTGGCAAAAAAAAAAAAAAGCAAAAAACCTAGGGTTCTGTGAGTAGTGAAACTTCCCGCGGAGACAGGCGTCGAATATCGATTATCGTATTGCTTCTAACCAATTAAAACAAAAACTCTCATGTATTCTGTTTGGCCACAAAAGGCGGCTTACTTACGTTGTTTGATACTGAATTTCAGCTCATTTGAAAATTTTGTAACTGCGAACAGCTGGAATGTAACTGCACCTGGTGCACTATGGCAATGACTTAATTTGGCAAACAAAAAAGCATGTCAACAGATGCACGTTGAAACATGTAGTACTCACTGAAGGATCGAAGCGCATTACCATATACAGTACCACACGTCCTTTTAAATGGATCCATGCATGGTGACGCTGCCAAAATATAACAATATATTAAGTAGATTTGCCTAAATCTGGAGATAGAGTTCATAGGTTGCACACGGCGAGACATGCGTGTTTAATAACGGAAAACTATTGTGCATAGATGATTTATTAAATGCATTCGCTCACAAACTTGTGCGTCTGTGCAACAACAGCGGTTCTGTTGCAGCAGAGTCATTCGGAAGACTTTTCACATGCATCACCCTTTCCTCCTGTAGACTTCAAAAACTCTTTCTGTCCCTTAGTAATCGAACGGAACGAATATTCGCCAACTGCTAATAGAGAACTCTCGAATCGAATACCAATCGAATAGCAAGGGCTATTCGATTCGTATTAGAAACTTTGAATAGTCGTATCACGCCTACCAAAAAACACTTTGTTCTGGAAAACATTTCTTGAGCGGTGGAATGAAGCTTATCCTCAATCCGTGACAAATGGAAACACGACTGAGCGACTAGTTAATAAATGTTCTTTGAACGAAAGCGACTATGAACGTGAATTTTACGTTATTTATTTATCTATTCAATACTGCGGACTCAAGGTCCAAGCAGGGTGGACAATACAAATACCAACAAAGCAGCAAAAAAAACAGCAACAAAAGAACATCATTATTTTTCTCACATTGCAAATGCATTTCAACTGAGTTACATTCTGAGTTTACCTGAAATAATCTGTCGTTAATCTAACGAAAATATTAATTTTTGCAAAGAGGTACTACACGTGGTTGAACATACTGAATGATGTCTCATAGCTCAAGTACGTCCCCATTGAGCGGCCGTGGCTAAAGGCTGCAAGTGGCTCTCGTCTTTCAGAGTGCAATATGTTTCAGAGTGCAAATAGGGTTGTTCGTTTTCGGGTAAAACGAGCTTTTGCCCGTTTTTACACCCCGAACATGTTTCAGCAGAGTCGGGTTAAACCCGGTTTCACCCCGAATTCCAAGACCACATACCAACCTATTTCTTTTTTTCTTCTTTTTTTCTTTTTTTTTTTTTTACGCTGAACGTAGTTTGAGGTGCCCACGCGCTATAGCTTCCTGCCTCGGGACGACGAAGTTAGACCTTGTTGGCTTAAGTGAACTCCAGTGACCTATAGTTCATTTCACAAATTGAGCGCACCACTGTGGACGCTACACGCTACAGCTAAGATACGTTCAAAGATCGGACAGGCCTCGGATGGAGACCGACATGTTGTGGATGCAACAATGACAGGGCAAATGATAATGTATGTTAACAAGGATGTCTAAAAAATGTATAACCAACTTTTCGTGAATGAAATGTTTAATTTCCTTGAAGTTATCAATGCTCTTTACTGTCGTTATTACTAATTAATTTCCAAGCAAACGCCGAACTTCGGAGTATTTACTAGAAAACCCCGATGTCCCCCCGATTGCTATTTGAAGCAGATGCCTAGTGTTAAAGCATTAGCGTTAAGGAGCTCGTGATATCCTCCGATAAAAAAATAAAGAAAAAAAAAACGAATGAAATGTATTACTTAGTACAATTGTAAATTTAACTCGAAAAAATCTGAATTTCGGAATGATTCCACAAAAAATACGATTTCTCCCCGAGTATTAGCTTGAAAAATACCACCTGATTCTTATGTACCCCGCGAATTTGAAAAAATATAAAACCCGAAAACGAACAACCCTAAATATAAGATGTGAAGGAACCAACAGAAACGGTACTAATAAGTTCTTTAATAAAATAAATGTAATGACAGTAAGCTGACAGTAAATGCGACAATAAAAACGTAAATTTTATATTAAGAACAATGCTCACCTTTTTTTTAAAATGCATTTGACGAAGATAGGTCCTCCTATCGAAACGCGGGCCAGCCTTTCTGAGGCACCTTATCCCTGTTTATAACATTTATATCAAGTGACACATAAAAATTTAAATGATTGGGCAAGAAATTCCAAACTGGTGTCATTCTGGAAATTCATTCTAAGTGGATACGCTTTGAAAACTTACTGGCAACAATTCGAAAATTGCAATATGTGCCGTAATGTATTTAAAGGAAAGTTAATTAGTGATGTTTTAATTAGTTGGATACCTGCTTCGATTTCTCATGCAAGTAATGTCGGCCTCTCTGAATAATCCAGCTCAAGGACTAGAATTATGTTATCTGCAACAAGCGATTTTTAAATATTCCGGGAAACCTAAATATGATCACCCCGTAGAATGAGACGACAGGAAACCGAGGGGCTCGATTTTCGGTAATCACGACCATGTAAGACCAACAGACAACGAAACCAAGGAAAGCATATACGGGTGTTAGCTGTGGTTGAAATTCAAATGTAGAAAATAATGAAGAAAACGGGAAGTGAATGCGGACGAAACGATTACTTGTCGCTGGCGGGGACCGAACCTTCGCATTACGCGTGCGATGCACTATCCGATTTTGCTACACTGATGGCCATCAATCCATTCATTACAGAGCTGGCTATAACAACATGCCGATAAGAAACTGAACCTATACCTGCAACACGTATACGCACACCCGTACCACAGACAAACGACCACACTTAGTCTACCGACCAAACAAAACGAAGGAAACATAAATATAAACAAAAAAAATACATATAGAGCTAACCAGAGAGGCGTCCGATATGGATTAATAGAAGTACGCGCCCACTGCGCAATAACGACACGCCCACATGACGGTCACATATCGAACTAACCCTGGAAGCAAATAAGCAATGTAAGCTCACAGAGTTCGAGTATTTACGATAGTTTCACGAGGCACGCGCTAAGGCCTCTGTTTGCATACGCGTACGCGCAAGAACGTCGTGCTGTTGACGCAGAGTCGTGGAAGCAAACAATTACTGTACAAGCATATATAAAGTTCGAGTGCCTACGGTATAGTGGCGAATGGCACGCGCGAACGCCTCTGTGTTTACCTATGCGAGGACGTGAAAGAGAGCGAGCGTGCGCGATGACAGGGCCATCGGCACGTGCGTAGCGAGAATTGGGATGTCCGGCGATAGGACGGTGCGCACTCGAGTCAGGCCTGCAGATGCCCATGTGCACGAATTGCCTAATAAGCTGCGGACTTCCCGACGAAATGGCGATCGACATCCCCTTTCCTCGCTATTTCTCTCTCTTTCCCGCGTGCGTATAACTTGAAAACCTGGATCCGGGTTGGTCAATGATTGGCACCCGCAGTAAGCAAGACTACAGATTGATAAAAAAATAAAAAATCGCGCTTTTAAAGGTGTCCTTGACATGGGGTCGAACGTTAACCGTGGGCGCGTGCTCCTTGTTTTTGTTCTCGCTTCTTTCGGGCATGGCCTTCTATGCAAGTACGCGCGTCACTTTCCTATATAAAAATCAACTGTGATGGATCGTTTCACGATTCATTAATCGAATTTACCGTCTCAATGCGAGACCGGGACTGTTTGAGAGATGCAGTCGTGCCGCTCCGAATTAGTATTGACCAGTTTTATTTTTAACGTTCACCTAAATCACGAGCATTTCTTTTATTATTTAGATGACCGTGTACATATTGAAATTCTCGTCTACATTTAATGTACACGAGAATTTTTCCCTTCTGCCACCATCGAAATTCGGCCGCCATGATCAACAGTTGAGCGCGCGAACCCTTGCTCCTCAACAATACTTCATATAGCCACTGAGTGAAATTAAATTAACTTGACTTAACTTGAACTTAACTTGAACTTAAAGCACACACACACAAAAACGAGGACGCAAGAAATGGAGACCAGAGAGGACGCACTGTCTGGTCTTCCTTTAATGTCCCGAAACTGCACAGTCGGTTACGAGGTCCGCCATGGTGAAGAGCACCAGATTAACTTCTAGCCCCAGTGGTTTCGTAAACAGCCCCCCGAATCTAAGCACACGAGCGTTTTAGCATGTCGCACCTCTCAGAAAAGCCGGCAGATCCAACGCCCTGTGGGAATCAATGTTTTGCGAAGCAGTGTGCGGGGAGCCTCCCAAGTTAACGAAGCGACCATGGGAGCACCGAGGCGTAGGTGGCTGTTTCATGACCTACATGACAGGCATGTTCATGTCATGACCTATCATTTATGTTTGTCATACACTCTTGTCATACTATGCCAATTTTGGTATTTTCCAAGTTAACGAAACGACCATGAGAGCACCAAGACATAGGCGGCTGTTTCATGACCTACATGGCACGCATGTCACGACATTCATGTCATGACCAATCATATATGTTTGTCATACACTCTTGTCATATATGAAAATCTTGGTCGCGTACCAAGTTAACAAACGATCATGAGAGCACCAAGACGTAGGCGGCTAGATAGATACATAATCTCAAAGGGACAAATAATCGCCAAGAAATGCTTCGCATTTAAAAGGCAGCCGCCGCCACTGGGATACGAACCCTCTACCTCGCACTAAGTAGCGCGGTGCCATAACTACTGAGCCATCGCAGCGGTGGACGTCGGGAGGAAGAGTGCATGTCGCTGGGCAGCGTTCTGCCGTTTCAGCATCAATCATCCTTGTGAATTGAGATCTTCGCACGTATTCATGTACAACACTCACAGGTAGGCGAAGTGAATGCGGATGCTCTTCACTTTAGTGGGTGCCCTGTAAAGGCTGTGAAATATCGGCGAGCATTTGAGCCTCACACAATGTATCCGCCGAATTCAGTTTCGCGAATTTGGTTTTAAGTTAGAACGTATCTGGGGGACAAAAAAAAAAAAGAAGATCATAGAACTGCAGACAGTAAGACTCCAGAATTATTCAACGAACCACAGATCTTCCAAAGTTCGACGACGAAAATTCCACATACTAGCTGCTCTGTAAAGTTCCGTCGTTGCCATCTGCAAGAACTCTCGAAAACAGAGCGAAAAGGGGAATGGCACACGGCCCACCTCTGCAAGCAGCTCCAAAATTTCAACGCTGTTGAAGCTCTCAGTCGTACCTCACTTTCTTGAAGGCCGTTTGTGGCAAAGACCTTACGGCTGCTTGGTTGAATCTTGCCGCACAGCTTTCTTGAGAGTTTTAAGAAATTGTACAACTTTTGCAGCGTGAAACCTAAAAGAAAAAAAAAGGGGGGGGGGGAGGGGACAAAGCCCATGCGACAACGCTTCCTCTTCGCCCACTTAGCAACACTATAATCGCAGCGGTCTATTGCAACTGCAAGCAGAGGAATATCACATAGCGCCACCGAGTTGCCTAGGGTCACTTTCCTCGTTTGGGGAAGGATTAACATACAAGTCACGCTAATAGTTTCCGAGGCACTATCGCACGACGTGTGCAAAAAAGCGCGCCCGACGGATGACCCCCGAACGAGTCAGAATTACTTGTTTTGGCCGTCGTTTCTCAGAATCGCAATGTACGGCACGGACTTGCCCGAACTCTCCCTTTTTCTCTGTGACACTCCGGGCACGTGCAGCGATCGCGCACGTGATGCGAAGCGGTATACTTGTTCAAGGTTGTATGTGTGGCAATTCATTGCACGAGAAAAGAATACCGCACGTGCAAGGGTGTCGTGCCTCGCGTAGCCAAATCGCGGATAATATGTTGATTGCTTCTGCGGTGCGTTGTTTCAGGGATTTCCGCCTTCTGATGAGAAGCTGACGCAATGAGTGACAAACCCACGCACGCGTTAGATTATCTTTGGAGAGGTTACAATAGCCACGTGGGAGATCGAAACGCTGCTTAAGTACGTACGCGCTCATCTGCGAGTTTAATAGCTCTTGCACCGTCACTGGCTTTCGTGACTCATTCTGAGAAATGCTTGCGATCGGTGAGTAGAGCTAAACCAGATAGGGCAAAGTGGGGTACGAACGCACGGAAAGCGAAGTTGGATGGTTGTCAACTGTGTCATAAGAGATAAGTTGCCGTCTACTCGGTTCTTGTGTGGGACGACCACTGCTTTTATTTCTTTTTTCTTCGCGCAGCATTAGTTCATTTCAGAGACAGCGTCTTAGCGGCTGGCAACAGTTGTCAATCGGTCCGTAAATTGCGCGAGAAAGGCACGAAGAAAGAGATCAGGCCATCATCTCCCACTTCTGGTATTCGAGCGCATGCCCTCTGAGGTTTGAACTTAGTCGTTAGTCTCTGACATGCAGCTATACATATTGCTCAGGGGCGACTATGACCGTATGCGTTTCGGAGAACGCACTGCCACAACTACATGACTAATTAATAAAAAAAAATAAGCGTAACAAGCATTAGTGGGCTCAGATGTCACGGCGCGAGCAAGCCTGTCACCTTCCACGTGCGAAGCACGATAGCGTGTCCCGGATGCTGAAACACACTTCTGCAGTCTTCTATCCACAACGAACTTCCTGCTTACGCATGCACGCATGCTGCATGATTAAACCGAACAAACAAAAATAATTATTTCTGATTCGACGCCTTTTCGCTATTAGCCCTCTGCTACTTGCTCGAAAGTTTTCGGATTGCGCCCACTTCGCCTGTCTGTCACTCGACGTCACAAAACCACGAAATCTCACCGCGTCAAAGTGACGTGTACGCGCGCTAAAGATGCATTAATATGCCGAACATAACAGATTTTTTTTCCTGAATAGCGAGAGAGTGCCCCGTTCCGAAAGGAATAGAAGATGGCTGCCCACTGATCGCTCAGGCACTGGCTGCTCGCACCTGCCGGTGAGCATGGATTTATTTGCGTATAATAAACCTCCTTGCGTGGCAGTAAAATGTTATCGAGCCCTTTCGGCACGTATACGACATCGCTCTGCCAACTCGTCCTTGCTGGGGGATCCGTTTTAGCGGCATTCTTGACCATGCGTTGCACGCAGCCGCGATTTTCGACCATCCACCGCTAGTTAAATAAGGGGAAGCGGACCAATCGGAGACGCCGGCACCACCCTCTTCATCCGCTTGTCTATTTTCACTGCGCTGGATCGGCCCCATCGAATACCTCTCCACTTGAGCGTGATCCTCGCCTCTTGTCAGCCAATTAGATCAGAAAAACCGCTCAATGTAGGCAATGTTATTCGTTTTGAAAGCGAACAAAGGTGACCTCGTATAAATGAGGAGAGCGTTTGATTGGGCTGTTCATGACAACGTCGGGGGTCACCGCCCGATACTTGCGTCAATGGTTACGAAAATTTGACATCAGGAGATTGGAATAAAAACAGATTGGAATGATTTTACGTTGTAGGGCCCCATTTCATGCTCAATGAGATGTTTGAAACGCGTCAAAAGAGGGGTTTTGCCCCTGTTCGCGCCAGGGGCAAAAACCCTTTTTCTGTGACGGGGAACATGTGGGACTCGTTTGCTCCGTGGGGTATACATTCTCTTGTATGTATGTCTTTTAAGGGATATCTTAAGAGGTGCCGTAAAATTTGGAAGGAATCCGTTATCTACCAGTTGTAATGGGAATGGCGTGCCTTATGTTCTTGTTATGCTGCTGGGCCTGCATAGAACATGGTCCTCTGTCCCCTGATCTGCACAATGAAGATGCTGACGCCAGACCCGTGCGAGAGTATTATCGCTGATTTGTGGACTCGGTTGGTCTAAGGTGCAGAAAGTGCAGATGTGTCTATCATAGAGAATTCAGAGATCGGGACATTCAGCAATTTAGCCCGCCGTCATCGATATTACACTTGCAGTGATACCAGCTCTGGTAGCAGCCTTATAGCACAACGCGCTGTAGCTTCCCTGTACATAGTTCTTGTAAATATTCATACTAGTAAAACATATAGTCAGCCAGCAACGGCTGGCAGTTTTTCATGCCACGCAATTGTTGTTCAGACTACAGTATGCAAACATTGTTACATGCTAAACTAAGGTGTTAAGTAAAAAAGAAAAATAATAATGGCGAGATTCATTAAGCACCTTTCTCACAGCTAAGAGGACCCGCGTCCTGCCTCAGCTCATGGGCTTTTGCTTATTTATTTATTCCTTAAAAATAATTTTTATTATTTTTTTAATTTGTAAGGACGCATACCCGTGCCGAAGTAATGCTACAGCGTAGCAGCTTAAACATTTGAATATACCACAGTAATAACAAAGAAAAATAACTTAGGCGGGCTTCTTCTCACAATGAATCTTAGTGCAGCGAAGCCAGCTTCAACAAACATAACGAGATGGATAGACATGCAAGCATGAAATGAAAATAGGCGAACACATAAAATAACGAAGTTTAATGGAGCCATGGTTCAAGTTAAGAAAGAGAGGCTGGCCTTTTCATGTTTTCTCACATCACGTCGTCAATCTGTTGACTTCGTCTGCTTCTCTTTTGCCAACGTCCCATCGCCGTCGACTTGTAACCTCGTTTGCGCAACGAATCTCGGACTTCTATAGACTATCCGTCTAACTGCTAGCTATAAAATTGTAAAAAAGCTTTTTGTAATAGTTTACAAGGTCTTAATGAGGAGTAGGGTGCGCTACACTTTCAAAGATTAGATGTGAGATTGTGCTTGACGGCCCGGCTCACGGTGAGTCTGAAAGAATAGGTTATGAATAAACAAGGCTCATCTGTTGCTATGACAACGCCCCGTATGCAGTCTTTGGAATAGGCTATAGTAAATAAGCACCACGTGAATGGAAGTACTGTGCAACAGCCGGACCTTATGTGCATCCTGCTCGAGGTGTCCGAGGTACGTTGCGTTTATACTTTGTTCAGCTCCCAAAGGGCCCCAAACTGGCGCTTAAGTTAGTAACAGCAATATTTGGGTCACGTGGCCTCAAAATGCGCATTAACGCACCTACGCGAAGAATTGCTCACGCTATAGATGTCAACATTACACATTTTACTGCCAATGTGTTTATACTATAAGTACCACAAAGGCACTATTTATTATTATTTTTTTTTACAGCTAAGCTGTTAGCCTCTAGTTGTTCGGGATGTTTCGTGGCGTGCTCACCCAAAAACCGGCAGCCGGAAAAGGGGTTTGTGTTTGAGTTTCCGCGCAACGGAATTATGTTTTCTCGTATATTCGAATTATTTACAATCCGAAGCTATCATGTCTGCAGCTTGTGTGTAAGTCGCACTTTACGCATTGTCTGACGCAATTTACTCTTAAACATTAGTTTAGTTCAATAAGGCACTTGCGCTTGGCGGACGGCCTAGAAGAATGAGGGTGTATGCTGCACTTCCGCACACGTGCGTGCGCGCGTGAAGTACGTGTAGCGCATGAAGTATGTGGTGGTGGCGCTTGTGTAACGTCGTATGACGTCACTTGGGGTGGCGGTACTTGTCTAACGTGTGCACCAGCTTCGCTGCACACCCACTATCACAGGGTGGAATGGAGGCGGACTTTTTTTTAGTTTTGTTTTGTTGACAGCTGCACGAACTTCTCCAAAGCATTCCTTCACCAAGGGTGGATATGCAAGCCTACAAGTACCTTTTTTTCCCCTTGTGTTTGTAAGCTGTGTGCATCAGCATTTAAAGTACTCCAATGCATGCCCGACGCACATGGAGTTGTGTGCGTGCCAGACTGTTGTTTTTACGGTGTGGTTCAATTGTCGGCGACGGTGACCGCAAAAAGAGCCTGAAACACGGTGACAACCAGCGCTTGCGTGTACGCTTCGCGTGTGCATATATAAGGCCGTAAGAGGTGAACGCCGATCCGTCGAGAGAGAGCGTTATAAAAAAAAACTAAGCAGTCTACTTCGGAGGGGCTAACCGATCGCCGAGCAGCTTGCGGACAGACTCCGCCACTGACATCGCATCCCGACGTCGAACACTTCCAGCCTCCGTGGAAGTCCGCCGCCTTCTAGGGCCCCTGAACGAGAGGTGTGGACAGGCTGTTGGATGAGCCAGTTTCCGTATGTTGGCTGCACACTGACTTATTGGATTGAGAACTCTAAATATTCCTTGTATTTTAGAGCGCAGCTCTTAGGCGCCAGTTCCTGCGTTGAGCGTCGGCGTTGACCCTCGGCGGAACCGAGCGAACGAACACAGCGCAGAATGAAAGAGCCAACGCGGAGCGCAGCGATCGATGAAATACGACGATAGTGAAGAGAGCGCGAGGAGGAAAGCGGAGGAGAAGGGTTCAGCGGAAGCATGAGACGGGAAGCGGAGGAGGAGGGTATGGCGAAAGCGTGAGAAGCGCAGTGCCGCGCAAGACGATCGACGACCGCTACGAGATGGCGCCAGAGTAGTGCGCCGTCGTCTGCTCACCGATTGCATGCATGCAGAGAGCGCATCAAAGGATACTATATATGGAAACAAAGCGCTGCATGAGCGGAGGTCTGTCTGCGGCGGCTGCTGTGAATCACGCCCACGCGTCACCCACGCGCTGCCTACCGCGATTTGCCAGGCATTCACGCCACACTTCAATCCGTTTGCAACGTGCTGCACGAGACAGATTGTCCGCGCCAGCCAATATATTGCGTAATGAAAACCCGTATAGAACTGCACTCAAATTTCGCAATTGGGAGTATCGTAATCATCGGTGAACTTTTTTTCCTACTTCCTGGTATAGTTTGTATAAAAACCATAATTATGTGCTTACGCGGTTTATGTCTGGTGCATTATGCATCACTACATTAGTTTCTTCAGATAACCATATTCATCTCACTTGCGGCTTCTTGATGAAAAATCGCGTAAGTCGCTGCATTTAAGGATAACGTTTCTGTCCAGTTTCTATACTGCGCGTTATAAATTGTCGTTCTTTGTACGTTCGGACCTGGCATCTGCCTTGTTCACGAAGGTACCAAATGGAGAAAGCCAGACACCCCAACAGTCAACTAGCTTTACAGCGAAGCTGTATACCTCTACCAGCCAAGGAAATTTTCGTGCCATTGGCGTAAGCAAAAAACGCCAGGCCCAAAATTGAATACAGACAGCATATCTAATTTGGAATCAGGCATACAGCATACAGCTCAGCACTCGTTTTCAAAAGAAAAACCACAAGCATCGAAACCACGTGATGTATGATAAGGTGCGTGTTAACAATGGGAACACCCTGCCGACGCGTTCTGGTAAAGATTAGAAGTGCAAACCGTATAACGTATGCCGATGACGTCTGCGAATAATGTGAAACACGTTCCTTCTCCCGCGTGTGTTTTCCGGTAAAGATTACGGTTGCGTAAGCTACTCTGAGTGGAAAAGCACCCAACAGCATAGAAATCACGTAGTGACGTGACAACGGTATAGCAACTCATTCAGTTCATTCCAGCCTACCATGGGTAGATCACGGAAAGTAAAGACGCCAGAAGAACAGCGTGAATAAAATGCCGTTATGAAGTAATAAAGGGTGTGGTTAAGTACATTTCACTTGTCTCAAGTTTCACTCTTTGTAGAGCCACGTGTGTGAATTCAAGTGACGTCACAATGAGTAATCGTTGTGGGTGTCGTTTACAGCGTGGATTGGAGCTACAGTTTTTTTTCTTGTATACGTGCCCGTCAATTGCACTCGCGCTTAGCTTACCTCGAACGAGCTCATAAGAGAGAACCTCGTTTCAAATAAAATTGTATTAATATTGCGGGACTTAACGCCTGAAATTTAAGCCTTAAATCAAAAGTGTGCTTGCTAAAGCCGGTAGAAATAAGCTTTATTTCTCAAACGAAACAAATTTTACACAAGTCGGTTCAGCGGTTGTTTATTGAGAATGTTAGTGCGCGATTGCGCTTTACATGTATTTGAATAGAGAGATGGGAGTGAGCTCCGAGCTAAAAGCTGCTCTTACAGACGGTGCTGTGGAGGGGGTAGAAAAAGTGGGGAGGGAGGGAGGGGTCTCTACATTAATTACGATTGCGTAGGCTTCTTTAACATGCCCCCAAGGCAAGGCGCGCGAGCCCAGTACACGAACGTTAAACGAGTGCAGCATAATCGACATGTAACCGGCCCAATTTAAATTCTGAAATTCCAGCGGTGAATCCTTTCCACAAACTTTTCGTTTTCTCTTCGCATTTGCAAATCAGTTTACCCCCTTTCCCACTATAAGATAGCCAGCCACAGCTTACTTTCACCAATCTCCTTTTATGAATTCCCTCTTATTATTTCGTTCTCTCTCTCTTTCTCTCTTCTACGCAAATTTCGATATCCCACCAAACTTCTCTCGGCGTCGTACGATTGCTTTCCGTCTGTAACCACCTTGAGATCTTTCGCGCTGTTGCGAAGGCTGTTTTGCGAGCGGTGAAACCGCGGTTGTCACGCGTGAAGCCCACTGAGCGAATTTCTACTTTGGCGGTGTTTCATCTTTCCTTGCATTTACGACCTGCGAACCGATTCAAGGACAGGCTTAAAATAAGGCGAGAGATGCTCGTGGCGACGCATATAGTTTAAATTGAGCTTCTCTACGCGTTTGCTTTTCGTATCCTATTTCTACTTTCTCCCCCTCTTTCTTTTTTCCCCTCACGATTCTCTTTGAATCAGGTCACGGGAGAAATAGCAGCGCAGCAAAAATCAACTCGCCTTAAAGATTCCACGCGATATAAGAAGATAGGGGAGGGCAAATATTCGTTCGTCGCCCCGCAGCAGATTGCGAAAAGAAGCAACAACAGCATAAGTTTGCCGTTTGGAACCACATGTTAACTCGTCCCCGATGGAACGATTCGCGGTTTGCTAAATGGCGTGCGCGTTCGAAGCCGTTGGAGTCTGCAACTATTTCCAACTTTTGTTTGGTGAATTACTGCCCGAGGCAAGGACGGCAGCAGCAGCCGGCGAGGTCGGTGAAGGTCTTTTACCGCCATGTGAATGGCGTGCTGCAAGTGAACGAGTGAACCGCTGCGCGCAGGAGCAATTCTGTATTCATTAATAATAAAACACGCCGAGATGCAATGCAAGAGCACGGTTAGCTCTTATTCCTTCGAACTAAGTGCGTAGCCTTCGCGCTCGCGTAAGTTTGAAGCTGCTAACCAGCGATAACTGTTGGAAACGATAGCTGCTGTGGGTGTTTAAACCAGCTTTCCATTGCCAATTTATTTGTCATTGGTTACATACCACGTGTCTCAAGCAAACGCGAATAGCAAGAGATTTCTAGAAACGATATGACGCCTTCATTTTATCGACATCCCATTGCTGTAATGTCAGTAAATGCGTGGTAATCACTGGTACCTAATTAATTACTTATATAATGCTGATTAACTTTCAAACTTCTTTAACGCACACTTGGGGCACCGACCAAAAATGATTGAAATATATTTAAAAATACATTAACGTTTAGGCTCCCCCACGGGAGCCTTGTTCACAATGAAATATGCGGCAGAGCTTGCGCCCTTTTTATGTGCGGCTATTTCAACCATTTTTGGTCGGTGTCTCGATCCCTTCCTTTTAACTATGCATCATCCCGACCAGACGGGCTTCCGTCATACTCTCGACTCCATCCACTTGGGGCACGTGTTGCAATTGCAGTACTTAGGCCAGTTGGCGCTTGATCCTTTCTGGTCCAACGAAAGAAAGCACCGACGCTTTGAGCATGTTACTACTCCTTTTTCGGCCGCTCACGAGGTAACGCCAAAGTGAGCATAACCCAAGAGTGAACCTAGATAAACCAATGAAACTGGAGGCGTGCCAAGGACTGAATATTATGCCGTGACGACACTAGCTCAATCATCTGAGAGCGTCGTCAGAGCTCGCGGAGATCCGGAACTCTGCCAAACTCGGGCCTTCCCGTATAGCACTCTTGGGCGAAGGCATGTCGCGCGAAGGTAGCGAATATGGGATTGAAGAAGTCCGGGACAATTCCACAGTAGGTGTGTTACGTTCATGTTTTCAATAGTGTTGTAACAGCACGGACATGAACAAACATATACGGGCCGTGGTATTGTTGTGGCCAGAAGGCCGGTCAGCAGCCGGGGTAAGGTAAATGCTTAAAATTCATTGACCTCATGGTAGCAAACAGGATATTGCGATATGATTACCTTCCTTGCCCCTGCATTTATTTTTCCTTTCTTTCTTACACTTCATTTGTTATCTCACATTTACTGAAAAATATTGCGCCTAGTAATACGTTACCGAAAAATAAAAATAATAGTTCAGGTGCCTTGTATTTGAATCACTTGGTACGGAGTAAAATTAATTGTGCAAAACGCAATCTCGTAATCAGAGGTGCTACTGCGCTGTTCTCTGCACGACTTAAGAGCGGTCGCTAAGCGTAACTTGACTATGCTTCGTTAAACCAGTCTTGAGTGCGATTAAAGTATATGGCAGTCACGCGTGCATATTGCTTTGTTTATTTTCCCATACATCGGTTGCATCTGTCGCCGGTGCCATCTTGTCACCCCCTCGTCATGCATAAGCTTCCTTGAACCAGAAGTAGAACAGAAAAGAAAATTTCATCTACAGGACTTGGTCTCGGGTCTGCTGCGATGCCTAAGCCATCATGCCGTAGTCGTACTGTATCAGAATGCCGTAGTCGTCTACAGTGTTCAAGGTTCAGACTCCAGTGACCGTGATACAGTTAGTGCCGGGAGCAGTCTGGGCTATATGAGCGTAGTTCTGACTTCTGCTTCAAAGGAGTGTGGCTAAGAAATTCTTCGTCAGGAAGGGCGAAAGAATTCATTCATTCATTCATTCATTCATTCATTCATTCATTCATTCATTCATTCATTCATTCATTCATTCATTCATTCATTCATTAAAAGTACTTTAGAGGCTGCTAGATGCGTCGCGTAAGGAAAGAGGATGTACGCAAATCTCATACCACTAATATACAAAAAACAAGAACGCTGGTAGTAGCAATAGTTCGATACATAAGAAACAAAACGGCAAGTAATGCACAATACACATCCGCGGCTTACATGTAGAACTCTTGAAGCGCAAGAACAATGGTTTGAAGTGTCAGCAGAAAAAATAAAAATACGCGGGCGCAGCACCATACAAGCATATAATACAGTTTAAGCATAGCATCGAGCAGGGAACACAAGGCAAAAGTTGTCTAAAAATTGTCAATACGTAATATTCTCTATAGGACCTATTATTAAAAAAGGTGATAGTGGCTGACATATCTAACTACATTACAGTAAGTGCGGAATAACGGATTCAAAATTCAACGCAAAAAGAAGGAGACACCAAAAAAGAAAAAAGAACAACTAGGTCAAACGTAAAATTATGTAGTGTTAAGAAAAGTTGCGATTAGTAGATGTCAATTCTACGTGGTTTGTCTCGAAGGCACATCAGGAAAGTCGTTTAAGAGGGGAATTGCTCGTGGGGAGCCAAAGATTTTCAATTCAGCAGCAGCAGTGGCGGTGTAGCAGCGTGTGCATGCTTGACTCTTCCGTCTCGGCTTCACAGGTTTGCGCTATCGGACTGCCTAAACTACTCTTCAGCACCTACTCACGACCCTGCACGCGCAAGTAACCGGCCTAATCGCCAGCAGCGCGCGTCATCGGGCTCCCGGCGTGATTCTGACAGCTCACTGCTGCCCTCGGATCTGCGCCTGCGCCTGGTCGCCAGCAGCTTGGCTATATAAACGTCCTACGGACCACTCAACTTCATTCAGCAGCAGCAGTGGCGGTGTAGCAGTGTGTGCATGCGTGACTCTTCCGTCTCGGCTTCACAGGTTCGTGCACATTTTCCCTGTCTGTAATTGCTATTCATTTAGTTTATAATTTATTGCCACTGATGCTGCTGCTGCTGCTTCCGGTGTTGTCTTTCAACCATGCCAACTGTCGCTGAACTGTCCAAACGTGTGGAACAGCTAGAAAATACTTTCAAAGACAAACTTGATAACCTGCTTGACAAGATAACGAGAACTGTAGTATCCAAGCTAGATTCCCAGCCTTCCTTGATCATTAAAGGTCTAAAGGACGAAAAGGGACTACCAAGCAGTCTTGATTTTCTGAACAGGACTGTTGAATCCTCAAAACAGAAAAGGAAGAACTGCAATGAACAAATCCCTAATCCCGCATAACGAATCTTTGGAAAGACGAATTGGTGACATGGAACAGTACTCGCGAAAAAACAACCTGGAAATCAAAGGTGTTCCGTGTACCCAGGGTGAAGACTGCATGACAATTTTTCAAACTATTGCCTCTAAAACAGAATGTCCTGTTTCTGCTAATGATATTGGTGTCATTCATCGTGATCCGTCTGCTTCTGATACAAAGCACTTGCTTGTCCGATTTCACTCTCGCGCCTTGAAAACCGAGTTCATAGGCAAAGCCCGAAAGGCATGCCTTAACACTAGTGACATTGGATTCAGCAAAGCACGAGGCAAAGCTGTTTTCGTCAATTGTTCAGCAAGGCCTTGCAACTGAAGAAAGAAAAAAAAGTGGCTTTTTTTGTGGACTGATGAGTGTGTCATCAAGGCGAGGCAATCTACTGATAGCAAAGTTTTTCGCATAAAGAGTGACTCGGACCTTGCAATTTTTGGTTAATTTGACCAGGTTTTCTCGTTTTTTTTGTTTTTTTTTGTTTCTTCGGTTCCTCGTATTTCGATCTGATCGCATGTCGTACATTTCCGTTAATGATGTCCAATCCTACTTTTCGCATACGCATCATTTAGCGATTCATTTCAATTCACGCAGTCTTCGCAAGCATTTTCGCGATTATCAGAGACTATTGTCTTCTTGTCTTCATTCTTTCTCAATTATATGTGTTTCTGAGACATGGCTGAGTGATTTCGATAAAAATGTTTATGGTTTCCCATCATACAATGCAGAATATTGCAATCGCTTTTCATCACAACAAGGTGGCTCAGCCGTGTTTATTCGGTCTGACATTAGATACAAGCGTAGGCTTGATCTTCACTTAAATATCTGTGATTGTGAGTCTGTGTGGATTGAGGTTGACCACTCTGTAATAGGCATTGATAATAATATTGTCTTTGGTAGCACTTATCGGTCACCACATTCACCAATTCCTGCTTTTTGTGAAGCACTTGACACTATTCTTGACATTCTTTCAAAGGAAAAAAAAAGTCCGTTATCATCTTGGGTGACATTAACATTAATTTACTTGATGCATCCTCCTCTTATCTAACTCAGTATGTCAGCTGTTTCCAAGGTTATGGTCGTGAATCTCTTCTCTCCCTTCCCACCCGATGCACTAGTAATGGTTCGGACAACACTTATTGACCATGCGCTCTCGAACCTTCTCCATCCTCCCTCCGCATGCATTCTTCAAAGCAATATTACAGATCATTTCCCAGTTGCACTTTGCTTTGAGCAACAGTCCTCGCAGTAATAGCGTAAGCTTTGTTAAGAATAGGTTTGATCGCGGAAAATTTAAAGAAATTGTATCTGATTCTGATTGGTCTTGTGTCACGTTAATGAACAATGCTGAATCGGCATACACCGCTTTCATCTCTGCAATATCCAATTGCGTATCTTCATCGACAACATGTGTACAGTGGCATAAACGTTATTCTTCCCCTAGAAACCCATGGTTAACAAAAGGACTACTTAATAGCCTGCGTAAGAAAGATAACTTATATAAAAAAGACAACCATTTAATGTGCATCTACTTGATCGTTATAAGCAGTATTGTAACACACTGAATGCTGTAATGAAGGATGCGAAAAAGCGCTATTATCAAAATGAAATTAATTGTACTGGTTCAGACATTAAAAAAAAACAATGGCGCTTGATAAATTCCTTTCTCAATACAACCATTAATCCGCCTATAGCCAACATTCATCATGAAGGATCAGTAATATCTAACCCATTAGATATCGCTAATGCATTTAGTGACTACTCCTCTCCCATACCTGTTCCATCCAGTACGCATGACGAACTTGATCATTGTGGTCACTCATTTTTTCTTTTTCGTGCTAACCCAGAGGAGGTAAGAAGAACAATTGCTAGTATAAAATCCTCCTAGCGCAGGTATCGATAACATTTCTGCTAACCATGTGAAAATGATTGCTGATGATATTGCGGATGTGCTCGCCTACATAATCAATGTAATTTTTGAAACCGGTGTATTTCCCCTTGAGTTAAAGATGAGTAAGGTTATTCCGGTATTGTGACAGGTGACAGATGCTTAATTTCTAATTATAGGCCGATATCCATTCTCCTCTTTTTTTAGCAATGTAATTGAAAAACTAATACATGTTCGCCTGTCTAGCTACCTAACGAAATTTAACCTATTTCATCCAAAACAATTTGGGTTTAGACAAGGATACTCGACTAACCTAGCCCTCATTTACTTCACAGAAAAATGTAAACTAGAAATTGACAATGGTAACTTCGTTCGTTCTGTTTTCTTAGATTTTACGAAAGCCTTTGATACACTTAATCATGACATTCTTTTTTCTAAACTTGCATCTTATGGCATTAGTGGCAACTCTCTCAATCTTTTCCGCAGTTACTTATGTGATCGTGAGCAATTAATATCCATCTCCGGCATCTATTCCACAAAAAAAATAATTAACATCGGCGTTCCGCAAGGCTCAATTCTGGGTCCGCTTTTATTTCTACTATACATTAATGACCTTCCACAGTGTCTAACCACACTATCAGAATGCATCTTATATGCTGACGACACGACTCTCTTATGTTCGAGTAATTCTCTAAGCAGCCTTACAACAACCCTTAATGCAGAACTTATTAACGTTAGTGCATGGTGTGCTAAAAACAAGCTCTTGATAAATCCCTCCAAAAGTAAGTTTTTAATTTTTATTTCCAGGTCGATAAATAACGCGCAAGTCATGCCCCTCTTTATAAACAAACATCCAATTCATCTATCAGATCATTGTTCCTTCCTTGGTATCAAGCTTGATTCCCGCTTAAAATTTAATTTGCATATTAATGAGCTGCAGCGGAAAACTTCTTATGGTATTAGGGTATTACTAAAAGCTAGATGTTACTTTGACTTGACTACTTTGATCACCTTATATTATGCATTCATTCACAGTCATCTAAATTATTGTATTGCTTCCTGGGGTCAAACATATCATTGCCACCTTTCTTCCCTCCAACATGTACAGAATCAAGCCATTCGCATTCTCACCTGGAGCAACCGACGTTCGCATGTTACTGATCTGTACCGGGAACTGCACATACTGAATATTGATAATATAATCAAATTTAATGTCTGCACCTTTGCTTATCAAGCAGTTAAAGACCATAGTCTTCTGAAATTTGTTCTTATCCAACACCTTACTAATTCAAATATTACGCGCTTTTCCTCCAACAACCATTTTATACTCCCCAAGGTACGAACTAACTATGGTTCTCAAAGAGTAGCATTTGTTTTAATCAAACTTTGGAATTCTTTGCCTTATAACATTAAGTGTGCCTTTTCTATATCGTCATTCAAACATCAGCTTCACAGTTTCATCTTTAACCTATAGCACCGTTTATTGAATAGGTCTTTCAAACTCAAATTCCAATCTGTCGTTTTGAATACTGTTTGCTTCGTTTTCTACTTCAGCTTATGCCTTATCCCAATCGTTTTATATTTTCAATTGTACTACTGTTTCGCCTCAATATGTATTTGCATTTGTATTTGTATTTTTGTATTTTTATATTTCGCTGCATTTCCGCTGTTAGTAGTATTTGTGTTTTTTTAACATTATAAAAGGTCCCCCTACAGTGTTTACACTATGGGACCTTTTTCTGTACAAAATATCTATACTTTTGTATCTGCACTAAGTATTCAATAAACTTCAAACTTCAATGCCCAATGACATGCCTTGGCGGGGACGAAGCTGAACTAATCAAGCTTCCTGATCCGTAATGGGGGAACGTCAAGATCAGGGACGCAGCCAGAGAGAGGGCACAGCGGGAACGTACCTCCCGCCGCCCCTTCCCTCTCCACACACACCCCGTCCTTGGTCAAGTGAGGTCCCCTATCCCTCTCCCGCCCGAAAACATTTCTGGCTACGCCGCTGGTCAGGATGCAAAAGTGGCCGGTAACCTTGTGTTGCGGACTTACATAAGATGGGTTCTCTTTTGCCTACATTACCACGAACACGCGACGAACTCCAATCCACCCACTTCCCGATAAAGAAGGTGTGTGGGCATCGATTCGAACTGGCGCAAAGCGCACAGTACTCGTGGAAGATGAACCTACATTCATAAGCACTTCGTAGACATTTCCCAGACGCATGTGATTGTCATACACACCGCTGGCACACGTAAGGCTTCGAGAAGTACACGGACATTAAAGGAAGTCCGCTCGTAATGCAAAAAAAAAAGAAAATAAATAAATAAAGAAAGTAAGTATCGCGAGAGAAACAGTGGAGAACAACCAGATTCAGTCACACGTTATTGGTCATAGAAGCAAAACTGTACGGTAAAAAAACAAAAAAACAAACGGATGTAAAATATCTTGACGTTGCCCACTATTCCGCCGCCGGGGGGGCAGCACTTCCCGTCAAGTAATCGGTTCGAGTGATAATGCGCCAACCGAAGACGAGCCCAGCCAGCAAGGATACCACAACGGCTAAGGACACAACAAGTGTTACATAAGGCCACATCATCGTCTCCGCTGCCGGTTCGGAAGGAGACGACATGTCGGGAGAGTTCGGTGGCGAGGGTTGGGACCCAGGGTTCTGAGCGGGCGCTTGGTCGCCGCACAGACCCGTGACTTGGCGGCAGTGGGTGGGCGGCGGACACGCACTGCAAGTAGCGCCCTCCTGGTAGACGGGCCGTCGCTTGTAGTTCCCAGACGGAGCGTAGTTGCACGTGTACTTGCGCATGTGCGGCAACCGAGCCCCGACGACCGTGTAATAGGCGTAGCCGCAGCCAATGTAGCGAGTCTTGGCCCAGATAGCCTGGGTGAAGTGTCCCGTGGCCTGGGATGTGGCTGCTACGCCGGGATACTGACTCACGTACCCCGGCGGGTAGAACATGTGCTCAATGTACCACTCGTCGATTGCATTAGTCCAGTTGGGCACGCCGACCGGGAACGTCTGTCCATCCCACGCGAGGTTCTGGCCCGTGGTTTGGAACCGCGACGTGAAACGGTCCCCGTGATCGTCGTGGTCCAATTTTCCGTTGGCGGGCGTGCAGAGGTCAGCATGGGCCTGTCACAGAATATAGATGGAAGTACCGATGCACGTGTTACGATCGACTAATTGGAAAAAAAGCGGAAAAAAAATCAGGCAGATCCCACCACCTGTGGGAATTGATGTTATGCGAAGCAGTGTGCGGGGAGCCTACCAAGGTAACGAAACGACCATGAAAGCATTGAGACGTAGGCGGCTGTTACATGACCTAGATGACACGCATGTTAAGACATTCTTGCCATGAGTCCTCAGCAGTCCCTTTAGCTACGCCTAGGAGACCTTAAGGCGAAATCCTTAGTCATGCTCATGACTGACTTCAACCATCAAGATTTAGCCTTTTCCTTCACTTTGTACCACATCCGAACCCATTACATCGGTTTTTGAGTGTTAAACTTTTTTCGCTAAGTCATTGTCATTTTAGGCGGCTGTTTCATGACCCAACTGACGCGCACGTCTTTACATTCATGTCACGACCAATCAGTTATGTTGGTCAATCTTGTCTTACTATACCAATTTTGGCACATACCAGGTTAACGAAACGACCATGAGAGCACCACGAAATAGGCGGCTAGATAGATAGATATTAGATAGATAGATAGATAGATAGATATTATCAAAGTGGGAAATGTTCGCCAAGAAATGTTTCGCATTTAAAAAACGAGATAACCATAATCGGCGCGGAAGATAGAATGCCATTACTTATTCTAAAAATTGGTGTGGCTTAGCTTTAGTTAACCCTGGTTGATAAACGAAAGCTTCACTGCCCTGGCTAAGCCCATTGTCGAGCTGTGGCCGAGGTGTGGTTTTGCAATGATATACAGACATGTTTGCAATGAATACAGTGTTTATTGATAATTTTTATGCCTATGAAGACACTGCGGTAATCAGTAAAGTAGTGAGACTTGGTTGTAATTAGCAGCCGGGCCCAACTCTACTCGGGCAACAGCGGCAATGTCTGCTTTCAGGGCTCCGTAAAGGCCTAAATATATTCCGACGTACCATGAACGCGTGCACACGTTATGTCACGTTGGCGAGAAGAACAGCGGCTGTAGTTCGACCGATGGTTCGACGTAGTGGCGCTGCCAACGTAACCGGACGCGTGGCCAGTGCGCGCCGACGCGCCCGGTGTCTGATGACGCCCGCCCGCGTGCCGATAACGTCGGACTATAAATGCTCTCTTGCGGTTTGACCTCTAATTCTCAAGGCGAAAACTGTTGAGTCGCCGACGTCTGCCCGAGGTAGCGTAATGAAGCTTTCGTTTCAAAAGTAACAATACATTCGAATGAGAATGTCAATTTAATGAATGTCACTTGAGCGCGCAGGCTTTCGCCTTCACCCTCTTTGGCGTATGCTAAAGTGACTGTCAATTTTTTTCGCACTTTTATTATTTAGTTGGAGAATATTTACCATAAAAGACATGCGCTGCCGGTGTTTTGTTTCATGATATTTGTTTGTGGGCTGTCATACTCAAACATCCGACGAATAAGTTTGTAAATAATGCAAGACAAAGTGTGAGCAACGATAACGTCGTACTATAACGCGCCTTGCGCCTTGTGATTTGACCTCTAGCTCTCAAGGTGAAAACGGTTGAGTCGCCGATGGCGGCCCGAGGTGGCGTAATGAAGCTTTCGCTTCAAAACCATTCGACCACCGATGGGTATCAAATTGTGGACCCCTCGTCCAGTTTTCAGCTACAGCGATAGCTAGAACGCTATCGTTGATAGTGTTCTAGCTCCGAGTGTTTTTCCCGTTGTGAATTTTTATTGTGTGTTGGTTTTATGTGTTTCTTTTTACTCGAGTTGCATTAAAAACTTAGTGTGCGTTTTCTTTGGAAACAAGTGGCTTTGTCCTCAATTGGACCATAGTTGGTTCGGAAGATAGAATATTATATCTATAATGCTAACTGAAAAAAAAGGGGGAAAAACTGCAGTAAGCCTGGGGTGGAGATCACACAGAAGAAAGGGTCAGAACTTATCTAATCGACACAGTTCTTCCTGTACTATCACACAATTATGATCACCTTTTAAATATAATAATTACTATATTTTTCTAAATTCTTTAAAAATTTCACGCACTATTACGATTCTCCCTAAAGCGAAGTTTGAACGCAGCTCTATACGTGTTTTCATTTCGCGCCTGAATATTTTGCATTATTAAATGCGAAGCATTTCTATCTATCTATCTATCTATCTATCTATCTATCTATCTATCTATCTATCTATCTATCTATCTATCTATCTATCTATCTATCTATCTATCTATCTATCCATCCATCTATCTATCTAGCCGCCTACGTCTTGGTGCTCTCGTGGTCGTATCACTAACTTGATATTTACCAAAATTGGCATACTATGACAAGAGTATGACATAAATGATAGGTCATGACATGAATATCATGACATGTGTGTCATGTAGGTCATGAAACAGCTGCCTACGTCTTGGTGCTCGCATGGTCGTCTCGTTAACTTGGTAGGTACCAAAATTAACATAGTATGACAACAGTGTACGATGAACATAACTGATAGGTCCTGACATGAATGTCATGACATGCGTGTCATGCAGGTCATAAAACAGCAGCCTAAAATGACAATGACACAGCGAAAAAACTTTAACACTCAAAAACCACTGAAATGGGTTCGCACGTGGGTACTAAGCGAATGCAACACTAAAGGATGATGCTACATGTCATAGTCATGAGCATGACTTAGCGAAAATGACAATAACTCAGCGAAAAACGATTAGCACTCAGAAACCACTCAAATGGGTTCTGACGTGGGTACTAAATGAAGGAAACACTAAAGGATGGTGCTGGAGGTCGTAGTCATGAGCATGACTCAGCAAAAATAACAATGACTCAGCGAAAAAAATATTAACATTCAGAAACCACTGAAATGCGTTCGGACGTGGGTACTACGTGAAGGAAACACTAAGGGAAGATGATAGAAGTCATAGTTCACGAGCATGACTAAGCAAAAATGACAGTGACGCAGCGAAAAAATTTGCACAAAAACCACTGAAATGGGTTCGGACATGGGTACTAAGGGAAGAAAACACTAAAGGATGATGGTAGAAGTCATGGTACACGAGCATGACTAACCAAAATGACAATGACTCAGCAAAAAAAGATTAGCACTCCGCCACTGAAACGGGTTCAAACGTGGGTACTAAGTGAAGGAAATACTAAAGTATGATGGTAGAAGTCATAGTCATGAGCATGACTCAGCAAAAATGACAGACTCAGCGAAAAAGGTATTAACACTCAAAATATACTAAAATGGGTTCAGACATAAATGACAGGTCACGACATGCGTGTCATGTATGTCACGAAACATCCGTATACTTCTTGTTGCTCTCATGGTTGTTTCGTAAACTTGGTATGTACCTAAATTGGCATAGTATGACAAGAGTGAATGACGAACATTAATTATAGGTAATATCATGATGGTCATGACATGCGTGTCATGTATGTCATGAAACTGCCGCCCATGTCTTGGTGCTCTCATGGTCGTTCCGTTAACTTGGTCGGCTCCCCACACTCTGCTTTGCATAACAGCGATTCCTGCAGGGCGTGGGATCTGCCGGCTTTTATATTCGTTATCATTATCATCATCAGTAGCAGCAGCAGATTATTTTAAATGCGAAGCCTTTATTGACGAACATTTGCTACTTTGACAGTATCTATCTATCTAGCCGCCTGAGTCATTGTCATTTTCGCTGAGTAATTGTCATTTTCGCTCAGTCATGGTCACGACTAGGACGTCTACCATAATTCTTTAGTGTTTCCTTCACTTAGTACACCCGTCTAAACCCATATTTCAGTGGTTTTTGAGTGCTAATCATTTTCTCTGGGTCATTGTCATGACCTACATGACACGCAAGTCATGACATTTATGTCATGACCAACCACTTATGTTCGTTAGTACACTCCTGTCATACTCGCCAATTTTGGTACCTACCAAGTTAACGAAACGACCATGAGAGCACCATGACGTAGGCAGCTGTTTCATGACCTACATGACACGCATGTCATGACATATCATGTATGTTCGTCATATGCTGTTTTTTTGGTAATGCTTTATTTAGACAATTCATTTTCTGGGATGAAGGGGCTAAAGGCAGATGCAACTGCCTGACAGAGACCCCCTACCCATACATTACTCAGCGGGTGGGACATTATGAAGGATAGTGCAACAATGTAGAAAAAAAATGAACAAAGTGTATGCTGTAGGCAATCAAATACAAAAAAGCAAGATTCATACACTGTATACATAGTATAGCATCAGTTAATGCGAGAGAACAAGGAAATATTTAAACAAACAAACAATGCTAATCAGTGTTACACAACATTATATAACAAAGTATGCCAATTGTCATAGGATGCCAATTTTGGGACATACCAAGTTAGCGAAAAGACGATGAGAGCACAAAGACGTAGGCGGCTAGATAGATAGATACTGTCAAAGTAGCAAATGTTCGTGAATGGATGCTTCACAATTAAAAAACTCTCATTGGCCGTATGCTGTATGTGCGAGTGAAAGCGCGCGAGGGACGCGTGCTTTCACGGAGAGCGAACGCACGGCGGAGAGCAAACGCGACTTCTTCCGTCGTGCGAAAGGCCATGGGGGGACGGGAGAGAGTAGGGGGGGGGAGGCGACGTTTAGCTGCGGCACCAAATGCGTATCTAGCGACCGGGCGCAAGGGGAATAGGCGACTCAATCTCCCACGCGAAAGGAGGACAGCGGGAAGGCAGCGCGGGAGGGAGGGGTTGCGGCTTCTGCTCTGCGAGCAACTTGTACTTTACGCGGCGCCGGGCGGTCGCGCGCACCGTATTTTGAAAGTGATCTGCAACACGGCTCCTACCTTTGTATGCGCTGTGCTTTCGCCGCTCAGTTTCCGTTGAAGCGACAGACCGCATCAACCTTTGCTCGCTGCTGCTGGCGCGCTTGTTCACGCCAGCGTTTTGACAGCGGTTGTGTGCGGTCACACAAATAACGCGCAAAACTGTTGTCCACGGCGGCGGCGTTTTGCCCGCTTTCGCACTGAACGCGCGCGGCCTTGGTAACGCGTTTATGAAGAAGCGTGCCAACCTTTGCCGCACACCCTATGTCGGTGTATCGTGGCGACCATAAGGCCATGGTCCCTGTGGTCACTAAATGAATGAAAACCACCGGATCATAAATATTTCTCATTCTATAATAGTTCAAATAACCAATTACACCATCACATCTTAATTGTTGTAATAGAAAATACATAATTACCACTATAGTACAGCTTCGGTGGCGCTCCATCTCCACCTCATGTGGAAGGGCTGACAGTTTTTTTTTCTTGATTTCAAAGGGAATATCGGCTATCCCCATTTGCTATCTGATCCACACCGCTCTCTTCCTGTCTCTTAACGTTAAACCTAACATTTTTTGTTCCATCACTCTTGGTGTGGTTCTTAACTTGTTCTCGAGATTCTCTATTATCCGCCAAGTTTCGCGCTATATGTTAGCACTGGTAAAATGCAATGACTCTAAACTTCTGTGGCGAGAGCTACATTGGCCGCATTCTCGCCATTTTGCTGTGGTCGGTGGCCGCACCGCGAGCTGAGCCGTTGCCTAGCAACCGCCGCAGCTGGCAGCACCGCTCATTGCGCCATCTGGCATGACGCCAGAGGAGGAGCCGGTGAAACCGCAAGCTGAGCCGTTGCCTAGCAGCAGCCGGCGTTGTATCGTATATATAGAAGGGGCGGCTCGGTGAGGTTCTTCGGCAGATATGGAAAGTGAGTCGGAGAGACTGAAAGCAGCCAGGCTTCGTCGTCGGAACGAATCCAAGAGGAGGCAGCGAGCCGAGGAGACGGAAGAAGAACGAGCCACACGCCTCGAGAAGCGTCGTAAGTACGAAGCGGCCAGGAGAGTGCATTCAAATGACGATGGTTCGTTGTCTACTTCGGCATTTCTTGCCAGGGCCGCGGATCAACGACGGAATGAAACACCAAGCTAAACAATAACATTAACCGTACCTCTCGCTATGCACACCCAGGCATAACTGAGTTAAGCCACAATCATATTTTTTTCTTTTCAGCGACAGTGGTAAGCTCCAGCCCAGACTGAATTGCACCGAACTTTCTTTTCTATCCGCCATTTTTTCATCACGGCGCAGTTTCGCCAAGGTCACCACGAAGGGTGTAGCCAACATAGACACCTAAAGTTTTCGCCTTAAAGAACGTTGGCAATAGTGAGTTTCGAACCATAGACCCCATGCTCAGAAGCTGAGTGTCTTACCGAATGGGCTACACACCCACGCTTGCAGACGAAGGTAAATATATCTCAAGCATATGAATGGGCTGTACCGGTGGTACAAATGTCTAAGAATAACAGTTTATATGAAGGCTTTCTTGACAGAATTAGTGATGGGGGAATAACAGCCATCTTTTGGACATGTAGAGCTGAATTGGATCATTGTAGACACCAGAAGAATTGCAATTTTGCAAAAATTTATTGCCAACCCCCCTCCCCATCTCCGATGCGTTCGGTGGTCGCGGGATACGCCTTCCGTTGCGGCGTTCCTTCAACAATCCAAACGCCACCGATCTCTAAGGGCTCTTGCGCATAGAGATCGCGTCGTACAACACAGGCAGATAAGTAGCCATTGAGTTGATAAGGGTGATAAGGTGTGATGAGGGGTTATATGGGTCTCATCATGGTTGATGATGGTTCGACGCGGATGAATAAGGTGCTAAAAAGCGATAAGGGCTTGTAATGATCGGAGCAATCCTGATAGGGTTAATAAGCAGCAATAAGGGATGGTAAGTGTCGGATTAAATCTGATAAGATTGGTAAGGGCCGATAAGGGTCGATAAGGGTGATATCATGTCCGATAAGGTTGATAACAATACATAACGGTTGATAAAGATCGGATCCATTGCGATAAGTTTGATACCGCTGATAAGGGTTGATAAGTGTCGGATCCAGCCCGATATGTTTGATAACGACTGATAAAAGTTGATAAGAGTTTATACTGGATGGATCAAGTGATTAACATTGATAATCACGTCGAACTCCGTGGAGTTGAGCAAGAGGCACAACTCTTACGTATAATTAGACAACTCCGAGAGGAGTTGCTGCGTGATTTTAAAGCTTTTTTTTTCTCTATGATATATGAAATGTTCGTTTGTCTACCCTCTCCTGCCCATGACCTGAATCGGCCAGCATATATTTCCCAAATTACTTTCGGATTGAGCACATTTTTTGTATACTCACACACACGCGTAGTTAACGCATCGCATCAGGATGTGCGAGAACTATCGAACATGGCGTCTCCGATAAGAACTGTGCTGCTTCAACGTTAAACTTCAGCGATTAATCAATACGTACGTAAATAAGGAGTGAGTGAGTGAGTGAGAGAGAAAGCGAGTGAGTCAGTGTGTGAATGTGAGTGAGTCCTTCAGTCAATCAATTGGGCGGTAGGTCGGTTGATCGGTGTACCGGTCAATCAATCAATCAATCAATCAATCAATCAATCAATCAATCAATCCCCTCAGTCAGTCGGCCCGTCAATTCCTTCTCGGAGCCCGTATGAATATTCAGACTTGAGACTCACCTGCGCCACCTGCGCGATCTCGTCGTCCCAGATCAGCTCCTGCATGTCGGCTGCCGGCGAAAATCCGCGCAGCCGTCCCTGCGCCACCTCGCTCCGGTGTTTGTTGTGGCGGTTCACAATGAGGGCTTGCTGAGCGGCGTTCACGCCCGCCTCGTATATGGTGCACAAATTGTTGGGCGGCTTGCACAGGGTGTGCGTCGGTCTCTTCCGGCGCAAATCCGGAGTGCACTGGGCCTCGGTGGGTGTCCACAGCGACGTCCACACCGTCGCCAGGAGCAACGGGCCGACAGCAGCGGTGGTCGTCATCCTTGCACCGCATCGAAAATCTTCTTCTGCAAATGCTCGTGATGATGATTATGATTAAGCGGTCGCTGTTATTTGAAGCGAGCGACCACGACGAATGGATTAGGCCAAAAACAAACAAAAACACTTGGTGGCTCACACCCACTATGCGGGATTGGCCAAGAAGTGGGTGGATTGTTCCCCGTTTCGTTCAGACACAAATTTCAGGACTGCTATAGAGTAAATGCTGTCGAAAGGCGAAATCACATGTTAAAACCAGAGGAACGAAGACACAGTGTGGACATTATATTTATTTGAAAAGTAGTAAAAATTGAACGTGGCATGCGGTTCCGGACTTGAGCCCCCAGACGAAAGAATTATAGGGTCGGAAACGTCCCGGCCAATATTTTAAAGAGGTAGATCCAAGATTCACAATCTTTTAACAGTAAACAAAAACAGTAAAGAGTAAAGCGGTGAAAAGACACACGTTTTGAATTCTTTGATCCTCATTGCAAATAGAGCACAGAAGGGATGGCAACAAGCCTGCACTGTGTAAGTAAAAATTCTGGGGGGGGAGGGGGTGCCGTCGTAATTTCTTGAGAGAGACCTCAAGGATCGTCACACTTGCACCCCAACTTCGAAAGTAGTATTCTTCTCCGCTAGCTGATGACTTTCTAAACAAAAATGTCATAAACCCACGGTAATAGATAAGACACGAATTACGGCCACCTCGCTTGCATCGCTGATGGTGACAACCTGAAAAACATTGGTACTCCCAATTGGCCATGCAGGATAGGCGAAGGACCAGGCAGTCTGAATAAAATATTTTGAAGGCTCTTGATTTTGAATTAAGATATTCGAAATCTTTAAATTGTGAGGGAAGTGAGATATAAAGGAAGAAACAGTCAGACAGAGAAAGCAAGAAAGAAGAAAAGAGTTGTAAAAGAGAATGATGAAATTAAGAAAGTTGACGATGGCAATCCACAATGGAGGCAATGAAGGCGTAAAGAAAAATTGAACATCATATCACACCACTCACTGCACCTGTGCGAAGATGCCGCTCCTGCTGACTCTCAGTGGTAGCACTCAGCGCAGGATACGAACCCCAGTGGCCCCTTTAATAATGGACCCCAGTTGCACGTGAGAGCGCCCTTCCCTGACTGCGCTATAGGCATAGAAATTTCGCATGCGAAAATGCTAACTAAATTGGCATGCGAAAGCGAAGAAATCCTACTTAACCCTTGTCTTGTCTTGTTTCCTAAACTTTGGCGAATACCCACTACGGGGGATTGGCCAAGAAGTAGGTGGTTTCAACTATGTTGATGAGATATTTAACAAAAACTTAATCTGCATAGCAGTCGTTAGAAAAATACTATTCCAACAACAGTGGTGGTGCATTCCTCTTCTTTCACGCGCAGGCGTAGGCCTTTCGTGTGTTGGAGGCTGTTGTGGCCCTGAACGACCGGCTTTTGCGGAAAAATGCACGGGAGGGACGATCTCGCAGACCGTACTCCTATATGCTATATACACGCCTGAGCAACCGTGCTGCCTGGCCACATTTTCGTTTGCTCCCGCGAGCTTTGCTGCCAAGCAGCATCCGTAGCACGGCCCTGCCCATGTTGGGAAGTCTACAGGGCGCGCGCGGCCGCCCTCAGCTGCACCATGGGCCGCCGCGGACGGAATAGGAGTGAATAACACGGGCTAACCATCCCCCTTCACCCCCTCTTAGAGCGCACACTTCTCCCCGCTCCTGCTATAGCCCGCGCAAGAAGACTGGGCGCATACCTCCCCCCCCCCCCCCCCCCGCCCACCTTATACGTGCGAGAGGATGCCGCGCATCAAGCCACCATCCTTCTCAGCTCACCCTCGCCTGCTCTCCCCCACACATACAGCACATGGCACGTGGCCGCGATCTTATCGTACTTTGTTTTTATACGGAAGCCTCACGTCGACGTCAACGCCAATGGCGGAAATTCGGCTGCAGTGTCTATATAATTGTTATGACAATAAAACAAAAGGCACACCATGTCGGTTAGCAACCTTTTTGAGGTTCTGTGACACCTTGTGCACGTATGGCGCTATACCTGTGGGCTCAACTTCAGACGTGGAACCTCTGTCGCTTCCCTTCGTTTTCCTTGCTGTACTTTTTGCAGTATTCTCCCAGCGACAGCATTCATGACCGACGGAAATGTGACCGCATCACGGAAACGTGAATCCCCCAAAGCCAAATCTCTGAACAAGTGGTTCTCGCATTGAAAAAGAGAATGCAGAGCCTCCACTGGGGTTGTCTAAGTATGCGTCAGCATACCCCCAAATTTCTGTCGGCCCACCCTCAAACTAGAGTTGGCCCACCCCCAATTTCAGTTGACCCACCATCAAACTTAAGTTGGCCAACCCCCAAATTTCAGTTGGCCCACGTCAACATCTCGAGTTAGCGCATCCCCAAGTTTAAACTTTAGCATGTGCATTTTCAAGTTGTCTCACCAACAATTTTAAATTATATCAACCCCAAATTTCAGTTGGCCCACCCCCAGGTCCTTTCAAGTTGTCCCACCCACACATTTCAAGCTGGCCCACTTGGAAATTTCATGTTGGCCCACCCCCAAATTTCAGTTGGCCTACTCCTACATGAGCTTCCCCATTAATTTTGTAATGGGCACTTTGTATCCCTATAGGTATTCCCTGTGATAAATTTTTATTTACAGCGAAGCTGTATATCGCTAGGGCAAATCAGTCCTTGGCGAACAACCTACGAACTGGCTCGTTGGCGCTGTCGGCGCAAGCGTACGAACGTGCCATTGATTTGTCGTCGTCATCTCCTTCCACAGCTGGCAACGTTGCCGCTTATCATTCCAGCCTAGAATTTCATTTCTCTTCTGTCGTCTTGTGAGGAGGCCGCATTTACGTGGTATGAGCCATTGCTTAAGGAGGTCTTACGTGACGAACTGATTAAAAAGAAAAAAAAAACCCAATGTGCAAGCACTCCGTACACATGGTTAACCAGCGAAGCTGAAACGTACAGTCCCGGTGCTTATCACTCGGTTAATCCCGATGGTTCATTAAAGTATTTCTGAATTAGTGATTACGTCTTTGCGTTTCTTAATGAGGTTACACACACGTTCGGCTGCGATGGAGACAACGACGTCACTTACGGTATGCCCGCAGTCCGCCGTTGTCGCTTGTTTTCAATGTCTCGAGCTTTCTCGGCAATTGGCTCGGCGGTGTGGTTAGCAGCATTTGCCCGCCATTGCCGCTTGTGATTCTTCGAAATTAAATTGCTTCAAAATTAACTCATTCCGTTACTTAAGACAGTCAATGGCTGATACTCCCGTAAACGCGGCCTCCCGCATTACGACGACGGAAGAGAAGTGAAATTCAACGTTGGAAGGATCAAGCGGCAATGCAGGCAGCTGCAGAAGACGATGACGACAAAAGTGGGGGCAGAGGCATGAGAGCTTTCCTAGCACGAACAAGAAAGCAACCCGAGGGACGCCGACGAGTCAGCTGCAGAAGACGACGACGGCGCTCCAGCCAATGCTGATGATGATAGTTTTTTGTACAGAGGTAATTTCGCCGAGCCATATAAATCTTCGATTTAAAATTATTGCGTGAGCGTTGCTTGCTTGACCCGCGCATCATTGGAATTGTTGCGCGAGTGTTGCCTGATTATCCATAGAAGACGATGACGACGGTGACCCGCACACCATAAAAATTATTGCGTGAGTGTTGGAGCCAACGACTTGACCTGAGGGAGCCTTCGGCTCTCCCTGGCGAGTTTCTCAGGACCAATAAAAGTTCTTCTCACTGTCAATGTTGCTTGCTTGACCTGTGCACCATTGGAATCGTTGCGCGAGCGTTGCCTGATTACCCATAGAAGACGAAGACGACGGTGACCCGCACAGCACAAAAATTATTGCGTGAGCGTTGCTTGCTTGACTCGCGCACCATTGGAATTGTTGTGCGAGCGTTGCCTGATTACCCATAGAAGACGAAGACGATGGTTACCCGCACACCACAAAAATTATTGCATGAGCGTTGCTTGCTTGACCCGCGCACCATTGGAATTGTTGCGCGAGCGTTGCCTGATTACCCAAAGAAGACGATGACGACGGTAACCCGCACACCATAAAAATTTTGCTGCGTGAGCGTTGCTGGTTTGGCCCGTGCACCATTGGAATTGTTGCGCGAGCGTTGCCTGATTACCCATAGAAGACGATGACGACGGTTACCCGCACACCATAAAAATTGCTGCGTGAGCGTTGCTGGTTTGGCCCGTGCACCATTGGAATTGTTGCGCGAGCGTTGCCTGATTACCCATAGAAGACGATGACGACGGTAACCCGCACACCATAAAAATTGCTGCGTGAGCGTTGCTGGTTTGGCCCGTGCACCATTGGAATTGTTGCGCGAGCGTTGCCTGATTACCCATAGAAGACGATGACGACGGTAACCCGCACACCATAAAAATTGCTGCGTGAGCGTTGCTGGTTTGGCCCGTGCACCATTGGAATTGTTGCGCGAGCGTTGCCCGATTACCCATAGAAGACGATGACGACGGTAACCCGCACACCATAAAAATTGCTGCGTGAGCGTTGCTGGTTTGGCCCGTGCACCATTGGAATTGTTGCGCGAGCGTTGCCTGATTACCCATAGAAGACGATGACGACGGTTACCCGCACACCATAAAAATTGCTGCGTGAGCGTTGCTGGTTTGGCCCGTGCACCATTGGAATTGTTGCGCGAGCGTTGCCTGATTACCCATAGAAGACGATGACGACGGTAACCCGCACACCATAAAAATTGCTGCGTGAGCGTTGCTGGTTTGGCCCGTGCACCATTGGAATTGTTGCGCGAGCGTTGCCTGATTACCCATAGAAGACGATGACGACGGTTACCCGCACACCATAAAAATTGCTGCGTGAGCGTTGCTGGTTTGGCCCGTGCACCATTGGAATTGTTGCGCGAGCGTTGCCTGATTACCCATAGAATACGATGACGACGGTAACCCGCACACCATAAAAATTGCTGCGTGAGCGTTGCTGGTTTGGCCCGTGCACCATTGGAATTGTTGCGCGAGCGTTGCCTGATTACCCATAGAAGACGATGACGACGGTTACCCGCACACCACAAAAATTATTGCGTGAGCGTTGCTTGCTTGACCCGCGCACCATTGGAATTGTTGCGCGAGCGTTGCCTGATTACCCATAGAAGACGATGACGACGGTGACCCGCACACCATAAAAATTGCTGCTTGAGCATTTGCATAAAGGTAAGACACCGTGTATGATTTCGCTTTGACGTCATGGTTTTCGCTGAAGTACATTGAAGGTCTGAACGAGGAGACTTATAGGGATTTCACCGTAGTAACAGAGGTGATACGCGAATGTGCGTGCGTACCTATCGTCACGATGACCACCAGCCCGCGAACTGCCTCCATGGCACCCCTCGACGGAACCGTGCGGATGCGTTCGTGCCACTGCTCACGCGTTCGTCGTCTTCACTGAGGCTGATGATTTTTACAGTGAAGCTATTAAGCGCTATTTCCCCACGATCGTGTTCGCGTGTAGAAAAAAAACTGTCATCATCAGCGTTGGCTAGAGCGTCGTCGTCTTCTTCCACTGCTGGCTCATTGGCGCCCCTCGGTTTGAGCTCGTGCCATTGGATGCCGTACCGAGCACGAGCGCTTTAGAGAGCCTACATGCAGCGCCTGTTGCATGTAGGCTCCCTAGAGCGCTTGCTCGGCACGCGCTGCCTGCCACTGCTCCCAGCGTTCGTAGTCGTCGTCTGCTTCTACAGCTGGCTGCGTTGCCACTAATCATTCCAGCGCAGAATTTCACTGACCTTCTGTCGTCGGGATGGGGAGGCCGCGTTTACGGGGGTATGAGCCATTGCTTAAGGGGTATGAGCCATTCATGAGCAACTGACGTGTCCTAACGAGTTTGAGCAACGCCGCCGCGAACGCGCTCGGGAAAGGGCTCGTCGTCGACAGGCCGATTCTAGTGTGAGGGCTTCCGAAGCTCAGGCGAAGCGTCAGCGAAGAGCCGGAGACTCCGATTGCAGGATGCGCGATGTTGATGCCTAACGTCAGCGTCATCTTGCCCTCCAGGAACCCGACAATGGTGGTGCACGCCTCGGCAATGCTAGCGCCAACTTCCCCGCGTTTCAACTCGCGTTTCAACGCGAGTTTCTCAACCGGAACGTTCATGATAAACATGTTCGGATGGGTGATGCCCAACGACGATACGTCCATTCTCATCGTGGGCGCAATATTCACTACAGCAGACCCACCATAGTCACAGCTTCGCTGGCTTCCATCTTCGCAGTAGTGGAAGGGCTCTGATTTTTTTTTGTTTAGGTTGTAACTTGGCCACTTATAAAGCTACAAATCTACATTTACATTATTATAACGATTAAATATCTTCACTTATGAAATTGCGCATTTCTGTGCCGATACAAGGCATTACACTTTTCGCGTGACGGGGCTGGAATACTCACCAAAGTATGTAGCTGCATTAAAAGTCATCATCTTCATCATCATCATCATCAGCCTATATTTATGTCCACTGCAGGACGAAGGCATCTCCATGTGATCTCAAATTACCCCCGTCTTGCGCTAGCTAATTCCAATTGCACATTAAAATTAAAAGCTCTCAAATCAATGAGACAATATTTTGCTACAAGCTGTCATATCTCGCTGCTCCAGCTCGTGCGCATTTAATATATGTAATGAGTTTAGATGCGGCCGCCAAATTCTGCCTTCTGTATAATGGCGGTGGCGGGCATTTTACGTCGCTGCAGGGGTAGTCGGGCGCCGCGCTCCCGTCGCACCACCAGGTTCCTGGAGCGGCGTCGCGGCCGTGAATCGCCAGAAGACGAAGAAAGTGGCGAGCGTCGCAACCATCACTCCGGTGACGCAGCACACGATGAAGGGCAGCCAGGAACTCGCCTCTTCATCGACATGTCGGTAAGCATCGCCGTCACCGTCAGCCCCTTGAGAACCGCCGCCGGCTCCGACTGAAGGATGCGCTGGTATTGGAGGAAAGTCAAGAGTATCTGGACTTGGTTCGAACGTTGAATATGGACCATCGGGCTCCGGAATTGGGTAAGGCTTTGGATTGGGATCTAGTATATAGGGACGTTCAGTCATACGCTCAAGCGGGGTCGGCGGCTCAGAACGCAGGTACGGGGTTGGCGGAGGGGATGCATACGAAGTTGGTTGGGATGACGGAGTACTTAGAATCAGGACGGGTGTCGGAGAGGGTGTTGAAGAGGGCGTTAGATTCGTTCCGGGCGTTCGGTACCGTATAAACGGGGTCGTCACAACTGGATCGTCCGAAACGCCGTCGCACAGACCCTTGCGCCGGTTGCACCGAGTGGGCGCAGGGCATGCGCTGCACGTGGTGCCTTCCAAGTAGACGGGCCGTCTTAGGTAGTTTCCGGACGGGCCGTAGTCAGCACGCGTAGTGCTTCATGTGTGGGTAGCGGGCCTTGTCGACGGTGTAGTAGACGTATCCGCAGCCAACGTAGCGCGACTTGGCCCAGACAAGCTGGGTGAAATGGCCCGTCTTGATGCCTGCGGTGACGTCAAACCGAGACACCAGGCGTGCGGGGTAGAGCTTGTGCTCTTCAAACCAGTTGAGAATCACGTAGGTCCAGTTGGGCCCCCCGTCGCTGAACGACCGGCCTATCCACGCCAAGTTCTGACCCGTGAACTCGAAGCGTGGCGTGAAGCGGTCCCGCACGTGGTCGTGTTTCAGGTCACCGTCGGGAGTCGTGCAGAGGTTTGCATGTGCCTGTGTAGAAGAAGAGATCGAGGTTCGACGCTAGCGTTATGATCGGTAACGTGGCAGTAGTTCTGCGCGCTCGATCGCAAAAGAAAGTGTAGTTTTTGAAGGAACTATAACGTTTGACGTAACCTCGAATACTCTTCACCACGGCATGTCTCCGTTCTTCTGTCGTTGAATGTGTTCCATTTCTACTGTACATGATGCCATTCAATCTAACCAAGGATGAATGATCAATCCTATTGATCCTTCACCGACTTTAATATATATCTTTTTCCTTTCGTTTTGCTTTTCCTTTTGCCGTTTAATGATGCTAAAATTATTTGTGTCAACACCCGAAGGATACTTATTTGCATCTGAAATGTGATGGATGCGCATGGCAGTGGAAATGTGAGGAATAGCTCTCATCTCACGTATATATAGATTCTTTAACATGTGGTGTAAGGAACATCTGAACAGTATTTCTTAATAGCATTGTGCCCCGTTGGTAATACGGCAGGCAGATGTGCTGGTAACTGAACCCGCGACCTTGTGTTATAGAGCTGGGCGCGAACGTTTTGTAACACCGAAGCGGAGTGCATAGAAAACCCGGCGCTGTCGCTTAGTGGCTATGATGTTGGGCTACTAAGCACGAGGTCGCGGGATCAATTACCGGCCACGGCGGCCGCATTTCCATGGGGGTGAACTGCGAGAACAGCCATATACTTAGATTTAGGTGCGCATTAAAGAACCTCAGGTAGTCCAAATTATTCCGGAGTCCTCCAATACGGCGTACCTCATAATCAGGTCGCGGTTTTAGCACGTAAAACCCCATGATTTTTTTTTAAAGTCCGTTGAAAGTGCGATCTCCAGATTCGAAGAATACGGTTCCTTTCATTATAGACTTTAGCGTAGCATCACAGCGATCGCCTTGGCTCGGTAACGGCGTTAGTCGAGGCATTCTCACCGAGAAACGACACGCAAGCTCCGCTGAATCGTATACTGTAGTCACGTGTTAAGTGGCATAGCTGAGCTTGTATAGTTCACGTGTCGCTTCAATACACTGTAAGGTTTAGGGTACGGCCACGCTAGCGGCAAAAACGCGCGTTTTTGACGCGCGTCAAGAACGCGCGTTTCTGCCGCTACCGTGGCCGTACCCTTATGGCGCTCATGTCGTCGTGTCGTCGTGTCATCATCATCATCATCATCGCCGTCGTCGTGGTAATCATCGCTCGTCGCGCGGTGATTACAAGCTTCACAAGCTTTCTTGTTATCCTTGAAGTTTGATTCGTATATAGATTAGCCCGAAAGCATCGCCTATAGGTGCCTTTATTTTCTGTGATCCCGCCCCCCTTCCCCCTAATCCCCGGTCCGTAACATCTATTTCTTTTCACAGCTTCGTAAACAAGGTTCTGAGAGGGAAAAAATTGCCATCCACCCGGACGTACCACAAAGTTAGGAAGAAAACCCAATGCGGTTTCATATGTAGGAAAGAAAGCTTTGAACTTCAACAACAAATTCACCGACGATTACTATACTCCCTATTGCGAAATTTGAGCACAGCCATGTTTTCATTTCGAGATATATTGAGGCAAAGAATTTGAGAGATACATGTAGCAGAGTCGGCAATCGTCGAAAATCTGATCTGCCGGTGTAGCGCGTGGGCTTTTATACATGACTCGTGGAAGGTTTCACTGTAATCGCTGGTGCCGCTTGGCTTCAATAAAGTACTACACAGTTTGCGCTGCGCGTACAATCCGATTACAAAACAATCGCAAGCCATGACAATCGAAACAAGCGCGAACGAGGCCAAACCAATTAAACCAAACATGCGCGAGCGAGAGCTGAGGCGAGCAGGCGATAGTATGAAGCAAGCGTTCCGGCTGAGACCAGGGCCGCGATTTTGTAGCGATGCCTTATGACTTATTTTGGAATAGTCTTATCATCCACCGCTCACAGCCGGCTGATCCCGTTGATAACGCGAGCGGACCGTCGCTGTGACCACTGACAAAGCGCGATAAGCGCGAAAAGGCATTATTACTTTAAAGTCATCGCTACAAAATAGCGCCCCAGGGCCGGTATTTTGTAGCGATGCTTTTCCGGTGCTAATGCCTTTTCGCGCTTATCGCCCTTTGTCAGTGGGCAGAGCGACGGTCTGATCGCGTTATCAACGCGATCAGCCGGCCAGTGAGCGGTGGATGATAAGACTAGTATAGAAGAAGTCATAAGGCAGCGCTACAAAATACCGGCCCAGATACGAGTATGCAACGAATGGTCGGGAGGGTCCGCATGAAAGCAGTTTCCCGCGCGCACGTCAGCGAAGGAGCCGGTCTCATTGGTCTCCGCCGTTTACGTCTCGCGTCTGGCTCTTTCATTTTTCGCTGTTGTTATCGTTCGCTCGGCTACCACATCGCCGATGCTGGCACCAGGAACAGGCCATTAAGAGCTGCGCTCTAAAATCCATGCAGATCCGCAGACCGAACATCGTCTTTCCGGGGCGGTCACTCCTGCTAACAAGGAAGCTAGCAGGAGAATACTACTACTACTACTACTACAACTACTACTAATGATGATGATGATAATGATGATGATAATGATAATGATAATAAACCACTGCGAAGACTTCTTACTGTTACAACCGTATGAGTTTCGTTTGTAGCTTCGTGGGATATTACAGGGGATGATAATTTTGTTTTCGTGATCCTTCCTTCACTTTGCGGGCTTCCGGAGAACTGCATTAGACAAACTTTGTTTATGCCTAGATACGTTTCAGTGTAGCAGAAAGCTGGAAGAACGCCAACATTATACACATTCACAGGAAGGGAGACGTTAAAGAATTGAAGAATTGTAGACCCATTCATGCTTGCTTTCAGTATTGTATAAAATATTCACGACGATAATTTCGAAAAGAATCAGGGCAACACTTGACTTCAACCAACCAAGAGAACAGGCTGGCTTCAGGAAGGGATATGCTAGGATGGATCATATCCATGTCATAAATCAGGTAATAGAGAAATCTGTGGAGTACAATGAACCTCTCTATATGGCTTTCATACATTATGAAAAAAAAAAACTTTTGATTCAGTAGAGATACCAGCACTCATAGAGACATTGTGTAATCAAGGAGTACGGGAGGCATACGTGAATACCTTGGCAAATATCTACAAGGATTGCACAGCAACTTTGGTTCTCCACAAGAATAGTAGAAAGATACCTATCAAGAAACGGGTACAGGCAAGGAGACATAATTTCTCCAATGCTATTCACTGCATGCTTAGAAGATGTATTCAAGCTTTCAGACTGGGAAGGCTTAGGAGTGAGGATCAATGGCGATTATCTCAGCAACCTTCGGTTTGGTGATGACATTGTCCTATTCAGCAATAACGGGTACGAATTACAGCAAATGATTGAGGACTTTAACCGAGAAAGTGTAAGAGCGGCGTTGGAGATTAATATGCAGAATACAAACATAATGGTCAATAGCCTGGCAAGAGAACAATAATTCGGAATCACCAGTCAACAACTAGAATCCGTAAATGAGTACGTTTATCTAGGTCAGTTACTCACAGGGGACCCTGATCATAAGAAAGAAACTTACAGAAGAATAACATTGGGTTGGAGTGCATACGGCAGGCATTGCCAAATCCTGACTGGGAGTTTACCAATGTCGTTGAAAAGAAAAGTGTACAATCATTGCATTCTACCGGTGCTAGCATATAGGGCAGAAACTTGGAGGTTAACAAAGAAGATCGAGAACAAGTTAAGGACCGCTCAAAAAGCGATGGAACGGAAAATGTTTGGCCTAACATTAAGATGCAGGAAGAGAGCGGTGTGGCTTAGAGAACAAACGGGGATAGTCGATATTCTAGCTGACATTAAGCGGAAGAAATGGAGCTGGGCAGGCCCTGTAATTCGTAGGATGGATAACCGGTGGACCATTAGAGTTACAGAATGGATACCAAGAGAAGGGAAGCGCATTCTAGGACGGCAGAAAACTAGGTAGGGTGATGAAGTTAGCAAATTTGCAGCTGCAAGTTGGAATCAGCTAGCGCAAGACAGCGGAAATTGGAGATCACAGTAAGAGGCCTTCGTCCCGCAGTGGACATACATAGGCTCATGATGATATGATGATGATAATGTTGATGACGTTTCAGTGGCGTCAGGGCTACACCACATTCGTCTACGTAGCACGCACCTGAGCCACGTATTCAAGATCTGAGTCCCAGAGCAGCTCCTGCATGTCGGCTGCCGGCTTGAATCCCGTCACGTTGCCACGTGCGATCCGGCTCCGGTAGTGGTTGTGCAGCTTCAGTATGAGGCCGCGCTGGGTATCGTCCATGCCGCTCTCCTTTATCTTGCACCATGTGTTGAGAGGCTTGCACGCCGTGTGCTGCGGATTCTTGTGGCTGTAAAATTGGGGGCAGTCGGCGGCCGCGGCCGGCATCCACTGCTGCATCCACATGGCTGCCGTGGTCAAAAGAAACGGTAAGGCAGCTGCGGTCGTCACCATTCTTGTTCATGTCACCGATTAGTGGCATTGGCCCACTACGGGCGATTGACCATGAAGCTGGCGGTATGAGAAAAAAAAACAACTGAAAGAAACTTGAAGAATGGAGCTAAACAGTTAGACGAAATAAACAAAAACTGTAAATTCCAAATAAACCGTGCATTTTCAAGAGTAAGCGCTGCAGTCACGAGCAATACGAGACGGAATGCCGAAATAGCTTTCAAGAAATGATTCCATGGCATGCATGGATTTGACTCTGACGTGTTAATATCCAACAACAAGTTTTATAATTGAACGTATAGGTCACCATGTATTCGGAGTAGCCGAGCTTGCGTTGCGCGAGGCCGGCGCCAAGACCGACCCCTCTGGCCTCTGTATGTATCTCAGGTGCCGCTGTCGGGTCGAACTGGCGAAGATAGGTGGAGAGGTAAGAAGACGACGCAGTGTAACAAACGCGGCGTCGCATGCAGAGGACCAAGAGGAGAGGTCCGCGCCACCACGTAGGAGCTCGGTCAAGGGCACAAATCTGCGAAGTTCTTTGACGGTAGTAGGCTTCGGAAACTGAGCAACTGCACGAAGTGTTGCAGGGTCCGGTAGAAGGCCGTGCTTGGACACGGTGTGGCCTAAGATGGTCAGCTCCCGCGCGGCGAAGCGGCACTTCTTGAGGTTCAGTTGCAGACCAGCGTTGGTGAGACACGTCAAAACATGTCTAAGGTGAAGTAGGTGGGTCGGAAAGTCAGGCGAGAAAACCACGACATCATCGAGGTAACAAAGACACATAGACCACCTGAGGCCACGCAGCGTATTGTCCATGAGTCGTTCAAATGTTGCAGGCGCGTTGCAAAGTCCAAAGGGCATCACGCGGAATTCGTATAGGCCGTCAGGTATAAGAAACGCCGTTTTCTGGCGATCGGCTTCAGCCCTAGGAAGCTGCCAGTACCCAGAACGCAAGTCTAGGCACGAAAAGAATTCCGCGCCCTGAAGGCTGTTAAGGGCGTCGTCGATGCGCGGCAAAGGATAGACTTCCTTGCACCTGACCTTATTTAATCGACGGCAGTCAACGCAAAAGCGAATATACCCGTCCTTCTTGCGAACGAGAACGACAGGAGACGCCCAGGGACTGTGGGATGGTTGAATAACGCCACGGCGTAGCATATCGTCGACTTGGTCGTTGATGACGCGACGCTCGTCGGCAGAGACGCGGAATGGTCGTTGATGCAAGAGCTGGTGTAAGCTGGTATCAATGTAGTACTTGGTATCAATGAAGTACGTTCGGCCTAGTTGCGGCTGAGAAGCATCGAAGGAATTTCTAAAGTGGCGTAGAAGCTAAAGAAGCTCGGAGTGTTCGGCAGGGGTTAGTGTAGTGGCGATGGAACTGGATGGACAAGGGCAGAAGAGCCAGGTGGAATGTCGGTGTCCTCACTTCTTCAATGCAGCTCGTGAAATTTTCACTAGGCTGCTGTGCACGGGCACGCAAGCACTGTTCAGTGCGTAGTTTGCGGACAGCAGGTCGGCCAAACACTTGAGTGAAAGATGTCTTGAAAGTAGACCATGTCGGGATGTCGACTTCGTGGTTATGAAACCAGAGTTAGGCAACGCCAGTAAGATAAAATAGGATGTTGTTCAACTTCGCGACGTCGTCCCATTTGTTATGCACGCTCACCCGTTCATACGACGTATACCACTCCTTCACGTCGGTGTCATCTGTACCGCGGAAGACCTTCGGAACACGCTACCGAGGAACCACGGTGCAGACGACGGACTGGGGTGGAGGCACCGGCGGGTCTGTGTTGTCGGTCATGATGGGCGGAAGCGTTCATGTTCGAAGCTCCAGGCTGCAAGCGGTGGGGGAACTCCAGCAACCTCCATCAATTGAGAAGAGGTTTAATGCGGTGTCCTTCAAGGATGCTACAAGTTCCAAGAACGGCGAGGCAGTGTGGAGCCGTCTCCAAAGACACCAGCGACCAACAGCGAGCGGGCCGAGCGTTGGCGATGCTGCTACACGGAGACGCGTCTTCTTCCTCACAATATATATATATATATATATATATATATATATATATATATATATATATATATATGGGGCGCAGTTCGCCTTACAAGTGGAACATCACACGATACCATTCGCTGCACCTGCGCGAAGCTGCTGCTCCTGCCAACGCTCAGCAGTAGCACCCAGCAGAGACTATACGAGCCCCAGTGTCCGCTTTAATCATCATCATCATCAGCCTATTTTTATGTCCACTGCAGGACGAAGGCCTCTCCCTGTGATCTCCAATTACCCCTGTCTTGCGCTAGCGTATTCCAACTTGCGCCTGCAAATTTCCTAACTTAATCATCCCACCTGGTTTTCTGCCGACCTCGACTGCGCTTCCCTTCTCTTGGTATCCATTCTGTAACCCTAATAGTCCACCGGTTATCCATCCTATGCATTACATGGCCTGCCCAGCTCCATTTTTCCGCTTAATGTCAACTAAAATATCGGCTATCCCCGTTTGTTCTCTAATCCACAACGCTCTCTTCCTGTCTCTTAACGTTAGTCCTAAGATTTTTCGTTCCATCGCTCTTTGTGCGGTCCTTAACTTGTTCTCCAGCTTCTTTGTTAACCTCCAAGTGTCTGACCCATATGTTAGCACCGGTAGAATGCAATGATTGTACACTTTTCTTTTCAATGACAGTGGTAAGCTCCCAGTTAGGATTTGGCAATGCCTGCCGTATGCACTCCAACCCAATTTTATTCTTCTGTAAATTTCTTTCTCGGGATCAGGATCCCCTGTGAGCAAGTGACCTAGATAAACGTACTCCTTTACATACCCTAGAGGCTGACTGGCGATCCTGAATTCTTGTTCCCTTGCCAGGCTATTGAACATTATCTTTGTCTTCTGTATATTAATTTCAACCCCACTCTTACACTTTCTCGGTTAAGGTCCTCAATCATTTGCTGTAATTCGTCTCCATTGTTGCTGCACGCATCTGCACGCATAGCGCTACCTCCGGGCTCAACTTCTGACATCGACTCTCCGCCCTTTCCATTCGTTCTCCGTGCTCTACTTTTTCCAGCAGTCACCGTGGCAGCATTCACGACCTACAAGAAATCCAACCGGATCACGGAAACGTGAATCCCCTCAAAGTTAAAACTCTGAAGAAATGGCTCTTGAATTAAAAAAAAAGTATGAGCTGTCAAATTAGGAGGGAACGTTTTGTTACAAGCTCAGTCTTGTCATCCCGATGGTCTATATTGCTACATGCATATTGTGTGTTTCTTGTGGACGATGCGCGCGGGCACCCCGACGAAGAAGACGAACTTCTTGCTCTCGAGCTGTCGCCTGAACTGGCCAGCGCGGCATTTGCCTTTTGTAAATATACATTGTAAATAGTCTCCAGTGCATAATCCTTCATTCGCGCAACATTTTGGTGGAGAGTGCTGCACAGCAGCGCCGCCTGTTCAGTGTATGGAGCCTATACAGCCGCGTGATAGACCGCAACTCCGAAAGTTTATTCATCATCATTATCTGCCTATTTTTATGTTCACCCCAGACGGCCTCCTGTCAGTGATCTGCAATGACCTCTGTCTCTTAACTCTGCAGCACCAGGGACGCGGAAGGACAGCCCTTCAAGTTAGCAGCAATCCCTGCTCGCCCTTTATCATTGCACCCACCGATAACTACCAACAATTAGATATTGCACGCGGACCGCATAAGCGTCCGCTGCGCACAGTCATTCACAGCTACGGCAGGGCTAGAGGAGCAGACGCGTGCTCTCCTTTCCGTTCGCGTTTGATTACGTAACCTACAACTAACACGAATATTGAGTGCGTGGGAAGATAATGCCTATCAAGCCGCCATCCTTTTCAGCTCACCGTTACGTGCTTTTTCCCGCACCCAGATTTTTTATTTAATACGGAACATCACGGCGACGACAACAGCGAAAATTTGCCTGGAGTGTCGATATTAGTGCTTTCGCCACAAATCGAGCAATAGAAATATGTTAGCAAAGTATATATATATATATATATATATATATATATATATATATACAGTATAAGTAGGGCTCCGTGTTTTCGGAGTTTATCGACCATTATTTCTCCTAAATCCCCCATTCTCCGAAGTTCGGAGCTTAACTTTGCATTATTCTGAATACTCCGAAATCTTAGATGAAATATCCTGAATATGAAAACACCAGAACACACGAAGCGTATTTTTGTTGTCTGGAAGGTTTGAACGCACAAACACATATACACACAAGCACAAATACTTGAATACAAAACACCTATGTTTGTGCGTATTACAACCTTAAAGCTTGTTGTAATAGACGCAATCCCACTTTACGAGGTTCCTGTCACTGATGGAAGCACGCTCCTTTCGATTGATGATTCTCAGCTTTGAAAATGCCCTTTCAACGTTTGCGCTAAAAATAGACTCAGCGTGCAGTGAGAAAGCACTGGCCACTGGCACAGTGTGAAGTCTGCAAAGCGACAGCGGTTCAACAACGTTACTGATTAATTAGCTCCCATAGTTCGCAAAATCACTCATGAGTTGGCTCATGTCGTCAGTTTCAAGAAACACTAACTTAAAAATCGGCGCATAGGTTTCGAACGCGTGGGGTAACTCACGCTTCACATTTAGATTCACAATTTGAAAACTATACCAAAACGATTCACTAGTGTACTGGAGTGCTTCGAGAAGGTTCCTCTCAACTGTCTGCACTTTTCAGGGAAAGCAGCGTAGTATCCATGAAGGTCTGCGACAGTCGTTAAGCGGTCATAGGTCTCTCGCTCCGTGCGCGACAAGCCCTTTGTTAAACGCGCGATGGGTGTCGCCCACGAGATACTGTTGACGTGTGCTAAAGTTTATATCGGCCAAACCGGCCGATTTATCAATGACTGCTTAGAACATAGAATAGAATAGAACCTTCGATATAGAACGGAACAGGGTCATATTGGCCGGTAAAATCAGAGTTTGTCGGATAATTCCGAATTGTTAAAAATTTTACCGGCGAGTGTTTATTGGGCTTTTTCGGATTTATCCGAAAACACGGAGCCCTAATTATAAGGAACCGTTTATTCCAGCCGAGCTCGAACTACGACGAAGCAGAACAAGCTGGGCGGCTGATGATGATAAATACTGATGGGGAATTTGTAAAAGTGATGATGATGTGTAGAGACGAAGAAGAGTCAGTCATGGGTCGCGCTCACACTAATTCCCTCCCGCGGTGGAAGCGGTCGCCTGGTCGCGCGGCATTAAGTTGAAATGCGGCGAGTGTGCGGCTTTGAGCGCGACACATGCACAATTTCTGTGCCATGGCAACGGTGGTCTGAAGAAATTCTAAGGAGCGAGACGCGGTAATTAACCGGAGATGTCTGCTCAATGACCGAGTGGGGTCCAATAAATCGACTGGCGAATTTTTCGCACAAACCGGGAACGCCCACAAGAGTCCATAGAAGAACTTCGTCACCAGGGGAAAAATGACAACACGGTGAGTCGAGTCGTAGCGATGCTTCCGAGCATCCTGAGCGATATCGGCGATATCGAAGGCTCGATGCCGGCAGGCTTCGAGGCGAGACAAAAATTTTCTGAGAATGGCATTGCTGAGGACACGGGAGCCCTAAGGAACGAGACGTCCAAAACGAAACTAGGTGAGCGGCCATAGACGAGGAAAAATGGAGAAAAGCCGGTGGGTGTGTTGCACAGCCGTATTGTAAGCAAATGTCACAAACGGCAGATTGCATCCCAGTTGGTGTGGTCGGGGCTGATTTACATTGCACTCATATCCGATAGAGTACGATGAAAACGCTCTGTCAAGCCGTTGGCCTGGCAGGTGGTAACTCGAAGTGGTCTTGTGAACGGTGTTTGAGGAGCGCAGAACTTGGGTAAGAAGGTCGCTGAGGAGAAGGCGCGGAGCTCCGTGACATAAGATGTTGCGCAGAAAGAAATTGGCGACTTTTGCGGTACTCCCAGATTATATACAGGCTGTCTCGGCGTAGCGTGTCAAATGGTTTACGGCCGTAACAATGCAGCGATTGCCATTGGAGATCTTGGGAAGAGGACCGTACAAGTCTATTCGGACGACCTCGAAGGGCGAAGCGGGACAAGGAAAAGGTTGCAAAAGACCAGATGGAGAAGTCGTAGGTCATTTGCGGCGTTGACAAAGAACGCATGATGCGACATACCGGGCTACGACAGAAGAGGGGCCAGGCCAAGAGCACCGACTGCGTATTCTGTCGTATGTCTTGTGGTACCTGAGATGACCTGCCGTCGGATCATCATGAAAGGCTTCAAGCACCTCACGTTGCAGCGAACGTGGTATGATGGGTACCCATTTGTTGCCACCTACGTGATAAATATAGCGATACAAAGCCCCATTTTGAAGCTTGAATTGTTTAAGTTGTCGACGGAGTCGGGCGTTCGCAGGTGAAGAAGAACCTGGTATGTGGTCGAGAATAGTTAGGCAGTATGGGTCGGCACGTTGGTGGGAAACAAGGACAGATTGGTGATTATGTTTCAGTCAGTCGAGTGATGAGACGGATACGGGTGATGAACTGGGCGCGGGCTGTACATCAGTACGATTAGGCGATGCTGAGTAATTATTGCTCCGCAAAGGGTAACGAGATAGAGCATCTGCGTCTCGGTGACTGATTCCAGACCTTTCTAGTGTGAGCACGACCCTTGACTGACTCTTCTTCGTCTCTACACATCATCATCGCTTGTACAAATTCCTCATCTGTATTTATCATTATCAGCCGCCCAGTTTGTTCTTCGTCGTAGCTCTAGCTTGGTTAGAATAAACGGTTCCTTATAATATATATATATATATATATATATATATATATATATATATATATATTGTTACGGGCCGCCTACTTGCATCAAGGAAGAAGACGACGATCGCCGGAGGACGCTGCGCGTGTTCAGCCATCTTGGCCATCTCAGCCAGCAGTCCCTGTTGATAAATCTTGTCCCGCTTCTACCTGTTTGACACCCCGTCACACATTGGTGGAGGTGCGGGGTATTCTCGCGAGACGACGGAGCTCCGAAGCGGTCGGCGCTGCGGTGCGACCCCCATGGCACACCAACCAGAATCTGCTTCTGCGCCGCGGACACCGATTGTAGTAGTCCAACCCCGAGACCCTGGAACGTTCAACGGGATCGATGGTATCGACGTTGAGGAATGGCTTACGCTATGCGAACGGGTGAGCGATTCCAACCACTGGGACCTGACAGTCATGCTGGCCAATGTGGTGTTTTACCTTAGTGGAACGGCGAAGTTGTGGTATGACAATCGCGAGGCCGACTTTGGGAGCTGGGATACATTCAAACAAAAGCTCCGTGACCTGTTCGGTAAGGCCTCCAGTCGAAAAATCGCTGCGAAGCAACAGCTGTCAACCCGCGCCCAGACGTCCACGGAATCATACTTGTCGTACATACAGGATGTACTGGCGCTGTGCCGTAAAGCTGACAGTAACATGCCAGAGTCTGACAAGGTTGGCCACGTCCTGAAAGGGATAGCAGATGACGCATTCAATTTGCTGATGTGCAGAAATTGTGCTACCGTCGATGCCATGATCGAGGAGTGTCAGCGCTTCGAGCAGGCTAAGAGCCGCCGTATTGAGCAACCATTCACACAGCTTCCCAACACCGCTGCAACGTCTTTGTGTGAAGAGCGGCCGCCATCTAACCTTTCGCCGCCTTCGGCCGAATTGACGAGGATTGTCCGCCGCGAAATCGAGGCAATGGCTCCCGCTTGCCTCTTTACCAGCTCTAACGCCGGCGATTCGAGCACACCAGCGGTTTCACTCGTCCAAGCCATCGTGCGAAACGAACTCGCGAATCTCGGCGTTCACGCTGCTTGCGCCGTTGTCAGCCCGACTCCCGCTTCCGGGGCGCCGACATCGGTCCCTCGGTATCCACGGTTCGCTCCACGATCTCGTAACCCTGCTGATTGGCGAACTGAAGACGATCGGCCTATCTGTTTTAACTGCCGCCATGTCGGGCACGTTGCTCGCTACCGTAACAACCGCTGGTCGTTCCCGCACCGTACTCCATCCTTTGGCCATGCTCGCCGCCTTAATCGCAGCCCTTTTGAGCCACTATCTGCGGCACACCATTACAATCCTGACGCTGCCACGACACGGTCCAGCCGCTCGCCGTCAGCTAGAGGTCACCAGTCGCGTTCGCAACCGTACCGCCGTCCGTCCTCCCGCTCCCCGCCACCTCGCCGCGCCCCGTCGCCGAGCAACCGTGGCTCCTTCACTCCGGAAAACTAAACGATGCAGCGCCCGGAGGTAACGCTGCATCGACGACTTTGCCCCAAAACCCTCTAGTTACTCTGCCGACTCGACGCTGTGTGTTGGACGTTGACGTTGATGGCGTGACGATTTCTGCACTTGTCGACACCGGGGCTTCTATTTCTGTCATGAGCTCTGGTCTTCGCCGTCGCCTAAAGAAGGTGGTAACACCTGCTGTTTTCCACGTTGTAAGCGTGGCCGATGGAGGAACTCCCACCATCCTTGGCATGTGCACCGCCCGTATCACCATCGCCAGTAACCCAACATCTGTTTTATTTGCCGTTCTTGAGCAATTTCCGTACGACGTTATATACTTGGTCTGGACTGTCTCGCAACTCATTCTGCCCTAATTGACTGTGTGACTTACCTCCTGCAGCTCGAACTACCTCTCCTAGCTGATGCCCAAACCACGCCTTCGGCCCGTCTCTGCTCTCTCGACTATGTGCGCATGCCCCCGCAAGCCGCCATGTATATCGCCATGGTCTCGAACCCTCCTGTCGCTGATGGGAATTACGTGCTATCCCCGGTAACAGACGTTCTGCTCGCCAAGAACGTCGCCGTGCCTAACACCCTCGTGACTGTCACCGGCAATCGCATCGCCATTCCTATTTTAAACTTCAGCGCCTCTCCTCAACTGATTCCGGCAGGCAGTCACTCGCCGCCATCACTGCTGCCGAAGACTGCGAAATTTGCGCGTTGGATCCCTCCAGTACCTCCAGTTCGTCCCTGATTTGCACCACAAGCAGTTCACCGCGCGATGTCAGAATGATCCCTGCTGACATTCCTTCTGATCAAGCTACTGACCTTCGCCACCTCCTGGAGACTTACCACGACATTTTCGACTTCGATGATCGTTCTCTGAGCCAAACGTCTGTTGTCAAACATCGCATCGACACGGGGAAGGCGAGCCCTATCCGCCGCCGTCCCTATCGTGTCTCCCTCGCCATACGTCGTGTGATCCAAGGCGAAGTTGACAAAATGCTCGCAAAAAGCGTTATCGACACCCCGTGACACCCCGTCAGGGGGTGTCGATTGTGATATATATTGTGGCACCCCGTCACAATATATATATATATATATATATATATATATTACATGGGTAGGTGGGTAGGTTTCGAAAAGCGAGTCGGCCGCAACCCCCCTATCCCCCCCCCCCCCGGGGGAAAAATGAAAACTTTCCGCCCATACGTATAAGCCATGCCTTGCTATATGACATACGACATATGCGGGATTATATTGCAACACCATTTTATCAACCCCTTCAGGCGCCGTGTCCACAAACGTGGACACCAAGTCTGCATTCGCTTAATCCCCAACACAGACCGAAAAATGGGATTTGAAAAGCGCGGGCCAACGCGTCTTTCCTTTTTCTATTTGAAAAGTGGCGCCAACGCCCTGAAGACATATGAAATAATGACCAGAAAGCGCGGGAAAATGGCCGCTTCAAGCTTCTACGGTGTAAACACTTTTAGTTTTTACTTGTTTTCATGATACTAAAGTGATTAAAAACACCCAAAAGCTATTTATTTGTAAAAACCAATGTTTCGTGATTTACAAATACTATATTTTATTTGAGTACCAAGCGTAAGAGTGCCGCACGGAACTACCGAAAGTTAGTGTCCACGTTTGTGGACAGTGCGCCTCAAGGTCGCGTTTCCGAGCAAGCTGCCTTGTATAGCACATGACGCCCCGTGGCTAAAATAATCAAAACCTCTTAGTTTTTTCGACATTTCTAAGCATGCGGTAGAGAGAAGTAAGGTCGATGACCAGACTGTCAATGAACTTCTAGCCAAAATTCAAAATGGCGACGTATATGCAGATCTCTCGGATGATGAATGCGCGGAGCAAGACTGGGTGCGTACGGTGACCCGTGATTTCTCATTTTTTTGTTTTCTGCGCTGCAACAGCTGGTTAGAGTACCTCAGGAATGCAAGCGCTGAGAAGCTCCTACAGAGAAACACCATGGGGGAGACTCGCTGCCCAGGCGGCGCTGCAAAAGCGCCGCTAAACAGCGCCCTCAACGGCGAGTTCGTTGGTTGCGAGTAGTCGGAAAGGTGGCCGTTTGCCGCTGAAAGCTCAGGCGCGCAATGAAACCTTTGCTTTTGCTGCGGTTTGGATTTCGGCGAATTTCAGGCGTGCAAGAATTCTTCAGGTCGAGCCCTTTTCGAAAGGCAGCGAGCTGTTGAACGCCCAGTACATTTACGACGTGCAGGAGATCGCAGGGACTATTTCGGCGCGCTGACACTCGCAAAGTTCAGCGAATGTCGTACGACATTGAAATAGAGGTAAGTTCTATGAGACATGTTCACGCGATTAGCGACAATGAATGGACGTAGAGATTACTCTTAAGAAATCCAAAATTTTCTGCAATAAACGACGAAACGGAATCATGAAAGGTCCACCGACGACTGCTGGCCGCGGCCGTCGGTGGCCCGAATTCGCGCATTCGGGCCGCCGTGGGTCTATGCAGTTTCTGCAGCACAGTCATTCGCGCAAGCACTTTCAGCAGGCACGGCAGTTGCGCGTAATTTTCAACAATCGCGTCCACAATATTCTTCAAATTGTGCATGTGCGCGATGGCAGTTCGCAAATTCGCATGAGGACAGCCGTGGTTTCGCTATCGGCCCCGTGTTGGCTGCTCACTCCGAAACTACTTTGGGCTGGTATTCGCGGGCCTTCACGGAGCCCATTGTTAACCTTGCCAGCTTAACCTTGCATGGTGCCTTTTAAAAAAAAGTTTATATTTTTATTGCTAACTTTTTTACTTCTATTTTTTTTTTTTGCAAGGCAAGTTGCGGCGTCGGCAGCCAAGGCGTGCCGTCAGGGCTGAATATAGTACAGAGAACACGTGCAACAAAGGTTGTAAATACCCTAAATGTAGCAGACAGCGTTTCTCTTGCGTACTTACTACACGCGTATCCAGCGCTTCCGTCGTTCCGCTTCGTGCGGCTTTTCGGCGAACTGATAGAACCGCACATCAGGATTACGACGCTCATGTTCATGACAATTTACGACGCAACAATAACGGCGGCCACCATGCTTCGGGACCGCGCGCTGCTCAGCGAAGTCGTCAGGTCCTCCTGCCTTCGACGCGGTTTGTCGAAGCTGGGAGCGCTCGCTATTTATGAGCGACGATGCACGCGGTAGCGCACAAGGTCGTGCGTAAGTTTCAAGCACTTTTCGACTCTGAAAACTGCTCACAAAATTCCATACGACGAACAAAGGGCGCGAGACCTCTGTAACTCTAGGGACGGTGTCCGTCTAGAACTACCCCAGCCAACTTCATTACACGCCACCAGGCTGCGCCACCGTCTTTCAAAAACTCCAGCGCGTCAGCCCCATGGACATGATGGCGTTCCAAACAGACATTGCGTACAGCCTGATCACCTGCAACAGAAATGCTCCAAAAAAAGTGCGGTAGGCGAAGCAGTGACACCTCTAAACCCGTTGTCAACAAGGCCACACCGCAGTCACTTCCAACCGCTGCCATTAGGTATGACAGGTACGATCACTGGCCGCAGCACGTGCGCACACCAAACGCACAGCCTTGCCGCCGTGGGGGATGCGCAGCGAAGAGCTGAATTCGCTGCCGAAAATGTCACGTGTGGTTGTGCCTGTCGGCTCAGAATCATTGCTTTCATGTTTACCACACAAAGTAGATTGCAAATGTTTAGATAATCAAGAAAGAATCGCAGCAAAAATGTTTTGCCCCACTTACCTAGCTAAACGAACAGTACAACACTTTTTCAGGGTTAAGGCGCCATGTCCACAAATGTGAACAAAGAAGAATAATTTTTTTATAAAAAATAAAATAAAAACAAAACAATGAAAAAATAAAATTTGTTTCCATCTTTTAATGGCTCTTTTATTGAAGCATGGAGAGCCAAAAATGATGTAAAGATGATTTTTTTTCATTGCCAGATTTAATTCGCGCCTGAAGGGGTGGAAGTTGTCTATACCTTGTCTTACATTCTTGGCAAATGTTATTCCTAGAAAATTGGAGAATGACATCCCACAAACAAATGTCATGAAACAAAACACCGACAGCGCATGCCTCTTATCGTTAACCTTCTCAGACCGAAATATCAAAAGTGCTAAACAATAACAGAAACCTGAAAACCTTGTAATAATTTTGGCACGGCTGTGCACCGGGGCTAGGTGGTGTTGACCGGGATTGGTCACGCAAGAGGCCGCGTTTCAACCAGAAAGCTCGCCATGATGCATAGCGTTCGCCGCCAGCGTTTCCCGGTAAACATTACGGTTACATAATCTGCAGCTGCCGGGAAGCGTGAGAAGCAGTCAGGGATCTTTGAATGCTATCTTGTTCCACTCTTAAAGGCGAAGCTTAAGCATCCTCCCAGTTTTTATCATTATCATGCGGTCATCATCACCAGTACAACCCTCACCGCGCCTCATTGAGCAAGATAGTCGTAGAGCTGCAGAGACGGGAAGGAAGTTACGTGGTAATTGTAACTGATCTCTCTCTGATATGTTTCTCTGAGACAGAGATCAGTTACAATGATGATGATGAAAGAGTTACTGATGCGAGAAAGAGGAACAGTAAGCATAACTTGCTAGCTCAAGTAAAAATTTGCCTGAAAGGACATATGAAACACAAGACGATTTGTATAAGTGGCTCCACGCAAGAAGCGCATTCTGCAACAGTTACTAACGCTGTTGGAATTTAAACGACTTTGCTAGCTGCCTATTTCTTACATAGTCAAGTATTTCCTTCTGTACTGACTTTATCTCTTCGCAGCCCATAGCTGTGAGGTGAAAGAAAAAAATTGTCGCAGTTTCACCCGAAAGGCGAAGCACCAATTGCGATAGCAAATTAGTAGAGAGCTATACGGAGTAAGGATAGTAGTTTTATCAGCTGTATAAACTTGGACATGCAGCAGCACCAGCAATGCGCAGAACTGTTGTCGACTCCGTCGGCATTTTGCCCGCGTTCGCACAGAACGCGCGCGGCGTTTTTATATATATACGTATTTGGTGCCGCAGCTAAACGTCGCCCCCCCCCTCCCTCCCTCCCGTCCCCCCACAGCCTTTCGCGCGACGGAAAAAGTTGCGTTTGCTCTGTATATATGGAAAGGAGGAAAGAGACGCTTAATTCTGCAGCCCTTCAGGGAGCACGGCGCAGAACGCTCGTTTGCTCTCCGACGTGCGTTCGCTCCCCGTGAAAGCGCGCGTCCCTCGCGCCCTTTCACTCGCACATACAACGTCGGGAGCGTGGCGACGATTTCATCGCCGTTGACGTCATACGGAACCTCACGGCGACGGCGACGCCGACGGCAGAAACCTGCTTTGGAGTGTCCATATAATTGCTATCGCAATAAAATTGATTCAATATATAGCCACACCACCAGATGGATACCTACACAGGAATTGCCTTTTCTTCAATAGACCTGTCGTATTTCTCCACAGCTTTGCATTTACCAGTCTAGACACTAGACTCTTATTTGCCTCGTTAGTCATTGGCGCAAATGCCTATAGCGTTTCTTCGATTTAGTTTTACGGCGAACCTGTCTATAGCTAGGCTATGGCGTCCGTTCGAAAAAAAAAAAACTATCATTATCTGCAATGGCTCGAGCGTCGTGGTTTTCTTCCACTGCTGGGTCGTTGGCGGCCCTCGACGCGACTGGGCGAACGCGCTCCTGCCACTGCTCACGAGTTCGTCGTCGTCTTCTTCCGCAGTGGCTCGCTCCGTTGCCGCTCATCATTCCAGCGTAGAAGTTCATTCATACGGAGGCCGCGTTTACGGGGGTTTGAGCCATTGCTTAAGGAGGTAGATGTTAATTGTCATACGTGATGGAAAGATTTAATAACAGAGGTGATGGGCGAATGCGTGTGCATACCTATCGTCACGATGACCACTTATCAGGACAATAAATATGTTTGTACGTTTCCATTCATCGGGACAATAAATACGTTTGTACGTTTGTTCAAAATTCTGCATGACTTCTGTGTCGTGCGCTAAACAGCTTCGCTGGTTATCCACCTCACAGTGTGTAATGGCTGATCAAGATTATAGTTTTTCTCTTGTAGTGACAGCATGGCTATAGCGCAGTTACTTTAGCAATCGTTAGTCAAATTACTCGCATCTCCCTTAAAACTCGCTACAGAGGCGGCCAGTACTTCTACTAATAAGCGTTATTATTATTTCATGGTTCATAACAAATGTTGCTATTTCTGTTTTTAAGAAAACAAAAATAAGAACTTGTGTCTGAGAAAAAGAAAAAAAAATGAAAAAGAAAAGGAACCAGCAATATGAATCAATGCAGCTGTAACGAATTGTGCCAGGAGTTAAAAACGTCGCCACAGCACGTCGCTCCGTGGCCCGTGCGCATTCTTTATTTCGGCCAGCAGCCTCTGCGGGGCTTCGTCGATTGCGGCCTTCGTTATACGGCACCCGCTTCAACAACCGCGCCTTCTTACGTCGACGTGGCCGACTAGGCCGGCGTCACCGTCACCTCGGTCGACAGCTTTTTCCCGCGCCATCTGTCGAGCCGGTGAAACGCCAGAAGACCAAGAATACGCCCAGCGGCACCATCATTGCCAATCCAGTGACGCTGCCTGCAACGAAGTACTGCCAGATAGCTGCATCTCGGCCGGGACGTCCACTGTGCGCACCGTCACTGACGTCGACGCTACGAAGGCCTCCGTTGTCGTCATTCTCTACACAGGCCGGTTGCCCCGGCTCTCCTGGCTTGTAACCCTCTACATCTTCACAACGAGGCAGCCCATCGCGCAGTCTCGGGTCGTAGGACAACGGGTACCGCCTCGGCGCCGGATCCTGTGGGTTTGGAGGGTACCGCCTCTGGGAGGTGTACGGGGTCGGGTAGCGGTAACCCGGATAGCGTGAGGCAGGCGCCTGATATACATTCGGCGTGGAGGGCAGGCACGGACAGGGTGGACAGGTCTGTCGGGGCGGCTGGGTTGACAGATGTCCTTGAGACGGCGTCGTTGGGCGCCGTATCTTTCGAGGCCTCTTGAACCGAGGAGGACCAGCCGCCGAATCGTCGCACAGACCGGTGGCCATTTTGCATTGACCATTCTTCGGGCAGGCGCTGCACGTCGGGCCTTCCTTGTAGATGGGCCATCCTACGTAGTTTCCGCTAGGGCCGTAGTTGCAGGTGTACTGTTTAATGTGTCGAAACACCTTCGCGTCGACGCGGTAGTAGACATAGCCGCAGCCCACGTAGCGCGTCTGAGCCCAGATTACCTGGCTGAAGTGGCCTATCTTGACGCCTTCCATGGGAGTGAAGTGGGCCACCTTCTCTGGCGGGTAGCGTGCGTACTCCTGCGTGAACCAATGGTCCATAACCCAGGTCCAGTTCGGTCCCGGGGTGTACTCGGGCTGGCCTTCCCAGGCTAAGTTCTGGCCCGTCTTCGGGAAGCGACTCGTAAAGCGGTCCTCGACTCTATCATGCTTCTGGTCACCGTCCGCCTTCGTGCAGATATAGGCGTGGGCCTGCAGAAGAAGGGAGAGGGAGAGGGGTCGAACTTTAATGCCTATCTTATCTAGCCGCTGACATTGTCAAGATGATCGTGTTTTGTCGTAAGGAGAATTTGTGCTTTCCACGGAAAGAAGGATAAATACAAATTCAGTAGAGCGCAGTTATAGTATTCGAGATTTTGTGCAGCCCAGTTACAGTAACTGCGCACTTAGCACCAAAGGAGCGCGCGTGGCCTGAACGCTGCGGTGCGTTGGCGTTCAGGGTTGATATAATGCAAGAATTCCCTTCTCTCGATTCTACTCATTTCTTACCCACCGTGCACGGCCAGCCGGTCCCTATGAAAGTGGGCGGAGTGTCGCTCGCGACGTTGAAGAAACGCAAGAAGGAATAGCATTGGAATAGAATTGTTACGTTATTCCAGCCCACTTCATGCCAACACAACAATCGCGTTTACGCCGAGCGCTAATGCCGCTAACGGTGCCACAATATAGCGGCGGAATAGTAGATATACGCGCACCTTGGAACCCTTCTCGCCGGCGGAAGCGCACATTCCGCCGCATATGCTGTGGGCGCGAGGGGAAGCGTGCGAAGGTGAGCCGCGAAGAATGGTGACTTCAAGCGCTCAGCCGTGCGAGCTGCAACGCCTGTCCGCTTTGTCGCGAGCTTTCGCGTTCTAATTCTTACTGAGCGTGAAAGTACTCGTTCTGCAAGAGCACAACAGTGTTGTTATGGCACTAAGTTTCTGCGGAAGCCTCAGTGACATAATAGCAGCGTCTCGCGGTTCATTCCTACTGACAGTCACTAGTACTTAATTGTTCTGCTGAATAAATACTTGCAATGATGGGCCTGAGTTCATGTTAGATGAGCTATGCGTTTTTTTTTCTTCAAAATTTGCTTTGTCCACCTATATTACCAAGACTGAAATAGGTAAAAAAGGAAAAGAAGAAAATGATCTGTTTGTTTTATCAATTGTTAAGACCAGCGATGACGAAATCATGCTCAAACGTAATTGTCGTCTCAATTTTCTTGTGCCTCTACTGTCACACTGATGCAAATAGAAGTAACCCTTTTTTTGCGAACTTTTGTACCGCCGATGGCTGTAGGAGCCCCAGTAACTTGAGCGGTGGTAACGCGTTGTCACGTACCTTAATTCAGAGACTAGAAAACGACTAGACATTTTATAGCATTATAGTTGGGGCATTTCAGCGCCCTTGTTCGCTTCATATGTACGAATTGAAGTGTTGAATAAGAATTGCTTATTTATTTTGAGGTTGTCACCTTGCTTCGAGTCATCTTACAGTACCAAATGTGTGAATAAAGATCAAGACGCTCAGCTTTGGATTGTGTGCACGTTTTACTGACTGATAAATCCGTCAGCTTTAATTGCTTCATTCATAAATGCACGATGCTGCAAGGATGAAGGTGCTAACGTGGAGTGTATTTAGTGTTGACAGAAGCGCACTTTTAGTGTTTTATGTCAATGGAAATAAATTAAGCATGCGAAACCAGAAACACAAATTCAAAAAAAAAAACTAGAAATTCGCAAGACGCGACGTTCGTGCGTGCTTGGCGCACCAGTCACGAGAACTCCCGAGCAAACCACGCTCGCTTATCATGGGAAAGGACAAGCAGACAAGACAAGCAGACAGGACAAGGAGACAAGAGATGATGGCGAAGAAGTGTTGTTACTGCTGGCGCCTCCGCCTGCCGTTGCCCATGCCACGAATGCTGTCGCCGACGCGTCCAGCGCTAGTCACGCGAAATGTCGCCAACGCGTTCGGCGTCGCCATGCGACAGCGTTCTTGGCACTGTACCAAACTTGGTTAGCCTGCCTGCGTTTGTGGTATGCCAGGAGCGCTGTCGCTCGTAGGCGCCCACGCGTCCAGCGCTAGTCACGCGAAATTTCGGGAAACGGATGGAACCTCCGAAAATGATCGCTCGAGAATACCTTCCTACATGCGTAGTCGAGGTAAACCAAGTTAAGACCTAGCAGCAACCCAGCTCATGCCTATAGCAGTAGTAGCCAGTAAGCTTTGCTGTGCCTAAGCTTTGCGCGAACGAGTGCAAATTCGCCTTGTGTTTTTTTAACCGTTTGAGACTTATTAAAGGGTCGGCGTGCTGCTTCGGCGATGGCAGCCCTAACCTGAGCATCGGCCCGTGGTTGTCGTTTCGCGTCGACTTCAACTTGCCAAAGCTCTAGATTCACCCGGCGAGCACGCGAGCACGTTCACGGGCCCGCTCGCGCTGCAGCCGTTCCTTCAACGCACCCTGCTGTTCGGCAGAACGAACCACACGCGGCGTCCCCATGTGACTGCCTGATCTGAAATGGAGGGGAAAGGAGGGCGCGAAGCGAGCGAACACGCTATCACACCCTTTCCCTCCTTCGAATGGAGGGAAAGGGTGTGAGAAATCTCACACTCTTTCCTGTGTGTGGACGCCTGTGAGAAATCTTCGTTTGCCGAGCGTGCACCGAAGAGCGTGAACGTGTTACGGGCGCGCGCCTTGCGCTGCGTCTACTTCTTAATGCATACAAAATCACGAAAATCACACCAACACCGTTGCCCACTCAAGCGAGGAAATAGAAGCTTCGCTTGAATAAACTTTCAGCTCTTAATAATGACTAATTTGCATGCTCCAGACAATCTTTCAGTGGTGCTCGCGTAGTATGTTGCGTATAGAGTTTGGCGGGTAGAACACCAAACTCTATGAGAATGGTGGGTAGTACGCGAATTTGTCTAACTAATCTTTGTTTTTGTGGCTTGAAACGTTGCAGTGATGTTATTTATTAGGCTTTATCTTTCTAAAGTTTCAAGCACTCGTAGTTTTCTAAACGCTGCAAGACAATTAGTCCCTATGCGCATGCGCACAAAAAGCGAATCGTTGCATTTGTGACGCGATATCTGGGTCAAAATGATCAATTCGTTAAGTCACGAAGCCGTTTAAAGCCAAAAGAAAGAAGTTTAGGCCCGTCTATATAGTACCATGTATATATACATGGATCATATCCATGTCATCAATCAGGTAATAGAGAGATCTGCGCAGTACAATCAACGTCTTTCATAGAATGTGAAAACGCATTTGATTCAGTAGAGATAACAGCAGTCATAGACGCATTGCGTACTCAAGGACTAAAGGAGGCCTGCGTGAATATCTTGGCAAATATCTACAAGGATTGCACAGCAACTTTAGTTCTCCACAAGAAAAGTAGAAAGTTACCTATCAAGAAAGGGGTCAGGCAAGGAGACACAATCTATCCAATGCTATTCACTGCATGCTTAGAAGAAGTATTCAAGCTTTTAGACTGGGAAGGCTTAGGAGTGAGGATCGACGGCGAATATCTCAGCAACCTTCGGTTTGCAGATGACATTGTCCTATTCAGCAACAATGGGGACAAATTACAGCTAATGATTGAGGACCTTAACCGAGAAAGTGTAACAGTGGGATTGAAGATTAATATGCAGAAGCCAAAGATAATGTTAAATAGCCTGGCAAGGGAACAAGAATTCAGGATCGCCAGTCAGCCTCTATAGAGTCTGTAAAGTTGTACGTTTATCTAGGTCAATTAGTCACAGGAGACCCTGCTCATGGGAAAGAAATTTACAGAAGAATAAAATTGGGTTCCAGTGCATACGGCAGGCATTGCCAAATCCTGACTGGGAGCTTACCACTGTTGTTGAAAAAAGGTGTACAGTTATTGCATTCTACCGGTGCTGACATATGGGTCAGAAACTTGGAGGTTAACAAAGAAGCTCGAGAACAAGTTAAGGACCGAACATAGAGCGATGGAACGAAAAATGTTAGACTTAACGTTAAGAGACAGGAATAGAGCGGTATGGATCAGAGAACAAACCGGGATAGCCGATAGTCTAGTTGAAATTAAGCGGGAAAAATGGAGCTGGGCAGGCTATGTAATGCGCAAGATGGATAACCGGTGGAGCAGTAGATTTACAGAATAGATAGTAAGAGAAGGGAAGCGCAGTCGAGGACGGCAGGAAACTAGGTGGGGTGATGAAGTTAGGAAATCTGCAGGCGCAAGTTGGAATCAGCTAGCGCAAGACAGGGGAAATTTGAGATCACAGGGAGAGGCCTTGGTCCTGCAGTGGACATAAATATCGATTGATGATTAGGATGATCTGGCCCATTAAATCGTCGCACCAGCTGTCACGCATTTCGTGTTTTGTATCTATTTTCATGCGTGACTTTGCGCATGTTGAACGGTTGCTAGTTGCTCATGCAGAACATCCTTTACAGACTCTAGAGGCTGACTGGCGATCCTGAATTCTTGTTCCCTTGCCAGGCTATTGAACATTATCTTTGTCTTCTGCATATTCATCTTCAACCCAATTCTTACACTTTCTCGATTAAGGTCCTCAATCATTTGTTGTAATTCGTCTGCATTGTTGCTGAATGGGACAGTGTCATCTCCAAACCGAAGGTTGCTGAGATATTCGCCGTTGATCTTCACTCCTAAGCCTTCCCAGTCTGAGAGCTTGAATACTTCTCCTAAGCATGCCGTGAATAGCATTGGAGAGATTGTGTCTCCTTGCCTGACCCCTTTCTTGATAGGTAACTTTCTACTTTTCTTGTGGAGAACCAAGGTAGCATGGAATGGGCCAGATAAAACCAACTAAATCAGTCCTTGCAAGCCACACGATACACTCGTACAGTCGTGCACCTTAGCTAGAGCAACACGATAAATAAGCGGCAAACTAATATGGGTAGGCCGTGATAAACTTCATCGCTTGCCCGTGTGAACTGACCGAGTACGAGAAACACCGACATGACAAAAGAAAGCGTGACTGCACGAAATTTCCTGCTGAGGGGCGGCGATCCATTGCTGCGGTTTCTCCCGTCCATGAGGACTCGCGGGGAAATGATTAGGAACGTGTGGCCGGCACGTTCTTGCAGGTATATGAGCACCGGAACGCGCAACGATTGTTCGTCGACATGCGTTGAAGCTTTGGCCAGCACACACATGCGAAGGATGCTGCTTATTTCGCTCTGTTCACGTGAAGGAAACAGAGAAGCCCGAGAAATGACATTGAAAACTACGGCGAATGGCTGCATCCTTTGCCGTAGACACCTAGTGAGGCTGCCACCAGCGGCGTGTCCACCAGCGTGATCTACGCGTTATATAACGACTGTTTCATGATCGCTTTCACATCACGGACCTTTGAAATTTCACGGATCTTTCGGCTGCGTTGCGCGAACTCATGTGCCATTCAGCGAGTAGCACTCGCGAATCATCATCATCATCATCATCATCATCATCATCATCAGCAGCAGCAGCAGCAGCAGCAGCAGCAGCAGCAGCAGCAGCAGCCTATATTTTATGTCCACTGCAGGACGAAGGCCTCTCCCTGCGATCTCCAATTACCCCTGTCTTACGCTAGCGTATTCCAACTTGCGCCTGCAAATTTCCTAACTTCATCATCCCATCTGGTTTTCTGCCGACCTCGACTGCGCTTCCCTTCTCTTGGTATTCATTCTGTAACTCTAATGGTCCACCGGTTATCCATCCTACGCATTACATGGCCTGCCCAGCTCCATTTCTTCCGCTTAATGTCAACTAGAATATCGGCTATCCCCGTTTGTTCTCTGATCCACAACGCTCTCTTCCTGTCTCTTAACGTTAGTCCTAAGATTTTATTGCGATAGCAATTATATGGACACTTTCACCGGATTTCTGCCGTCGTCGTCGTCGCCATCGTCGTCGCCGTCGCCGTGAGGTTCCGTATAGATAAAATCTTCGCCGCGCGCCGTATTCCCGAGCGGAAGCGTGCGGGGACCCACGCTGTCACGGAGAGCGAACGCACTCAATCTTCCACGCACAAGCAAGGAAGCGGCAAGCGAGCGCCGGAGGGAGCGTGGGGGGGGGGGGGGCATTTCTACTCTGCCAACAACCGTGCTCGTCGCTCGCTCACACCGTCTCTTATCTCCACATGGCTCTGACCTTTACGCGCTGTGCATTCGCCGCTCAGTTTCCCTTGAAGCGATAGACCGCACGAACCTTCGCCCGCTGCGGCGTATATGCGCTTGCTGCCAGCGTTTTGACAGTCGTTGTCTGCAATCATTCAGTGTGATCTATTCATCTTTGTTTGTGCGCGCTCACACCACAGTTAGTAATAGTCGGGCCACATTTTCCAACGCACGCTACACATGCAATGCTGCCCGGATCGGCAGTCCAGCGCTACAGGTGTGTCCCTTCGCACGCGCTACCCACTGGCAGTGCTTCTCATCAACACCACCGTTTCACACGCGCCTTCTCGTGGTCATCGAGTCTCTCTTCATGTCGGTCTACTTACGCCGCAGCACACCTGCTTACTTAATCAGCTCATGTTTACTACAATTCATATTGCTACCAAAGCCGCTCACCTTACTTCGTATGACATTGCTGTGTTGCTATCGCATTTTCCATTCCATCGCTCTTTGTGCGGTCCTTAACTTGTTCTCGAGCTTCTTTGTTAACCTCCACGTTTCTGCCCCATATGTTAGCACCGGTAGAATGCAATAATTGTACACTTTTCTTTTCAAGGACAGTGGTAAGCTCCCAGTCAGGATTTGGTAATGCCTGCCGTATGCACTCCAGCCAAATTTTATTCTTCTGTAAATTTCTTTCTCGTGATCAGGGTCCCCTGTGAGTAATTGACCTAGATAAATGTACTCCTTTACAGACTCTAGAGGCTGACTGGCGATCCTGAATTCTTGTTCCCTTGCCAGGCTATTGAACATTATCTTTGTCTTCTGCATATTCATCTTCAACCCAATTCTTACACTTTCTCGATTAAGGTCCTCAATCATTTGTTGTAATTCGCCTCCATTGTTGCTGAATAGGACAATGTCATCTGCAAACCGAAGGTTGCTGAGATATTCGCCGTTGATCCTCACTCCTAAGCCTTCCCAGTCTAAGAGCTTGAATACTTCTTCTAACCATGCAATGAATAGCATTGGAGAGATTGTGTCTCCTTGCCTGACCCCTTTCTTGATAGGTAACTTTCTACTTTTCTTGTGGAGAACCAAGGTAGCTGTGGAATCCTTGTAGATGTTTGCTAAGATATTCACGTATGCCTCCTGTACTCCTTGATTACGCAATGCCTCTATGACTGCTGGTATCTCTACTGAATCAAATGCGAATTATAGCGATCAGTTATTGTACCTGTCGTCCAAGCCAACGCCACGTTTTGATGAAAACGACATTATAGATGGAGTTGAGTGTTTTCGGTTTGAACAAAGGTAAATAAATAAACAAACAAACAAACAAACAAACAAACAAATAAATAAAGGCGAGAAAGGTAAGCCTATTCTTTTTTCCACCTAAATTTGGTTTTAACCGCAAAGAGTCTGAAATCAAATTTACCAGAGAGCTAAGCCTGCATGCGCTTCGATGCAAGGAGCCCGACGAGGTCAAGGTAACGAGCCATCATGCCACCCGAGCAAGGAAATACTTAAGTGACGAAAAGCATCCCACCGGGCCAATTATAAGGTTCCATTCTTCTTGCTCCCTTTAACGGTCAAAATTTGGGTTTTATTTCCGAACGCGCCTGTTAGACCTCGTCATATTGTAGCGATGTGACGCAGCTGTTAGTATTCAAACGCATCAGCTCATCAGGGAGACGTCGATGAAGGGGAATGAGCTCCGTCAGAGGCAAGTGCAGATCGGCAGGCACAATGACGGGAGGCAGCATTATAAAACATGCTATACATAAAACGATGTCACACCTATCCTCGATGGCCTGCCTCACTGGCCTGGTCTCCCGTGGTGAAGCGGCGCAGTGGGCTGCTGTCTCATTGCTTACCCGAAACGACTCAAACCCCTTCATTAAATTGGTTTCTACATCATTCAAGGGACCCGCGGACCCGCGGGTGACGCAGGCTTCTCCACCAATGGCCTGCTCCGACCAATCAGGCAAGCCGACATTTTCCAATAGGGGCCATAGTTTAAGCGACCAGAAATGGTCGCGAAAACACCATGGACGTGACAAAATTGACTATTAATAATGCGTTCCTGCCCCGTGATGGACAGTATACGGCCGAGCGTGAAACGACCCCCGCGACACGTACACGAAGTGACTGTCAGGTTCGTCGGCGCCGGCCGGGCAAGAAAGAGCTCATGCCCGAGGTGCCGTCGCGGTGCAAGGGCTCCAGTCGCCCGCGCTGCTCGTTTGCGTGGTTCCACGTCTCTGCCCAGCTCCCCCGCATCGAGGAAGACCGAACAGCCAATTTAAGAAAAAGGTGCTTGCGGCATACTTTCTTCGCGACAATATGCAAGTAGTCATTTTTCTGTATTACATGTTGAAGCACTGCATCCACATAAGATTACAAATAAAGCTCCCTTTATTTTTATTTTCATTCGAAACTCTTAATTCCTGGATAGCCATATCAGCCTATGGTGTTGTGTCCTCATTATACTGCTTTTCTAATATAGTTTTCTGTGTTAATTGGAAACAATTGTACAGCGTTGAATAGCAGGATATCCAGCTACACAGCTTGTTTCAGTGTCAACAGAATTAGCAAAATAGATATTCACCGAGAAAGCCATCAAGTAATTTCGACCAAATAAATCATCAAAAAGATACCGTGTAAAATTTATCAGGAGAACTATACGCACCAAAAGATATTAAAAAAAGAAGATTTTCGGTGGAAATAAAAGCCTATCAAGTACGCGGAATTTCGGACAAGTCACAGAAAACGCGGAACCGTAAGCACATGTGCAACACTTTGTAGCACAGACGTATCGTATGCATGCCAACAGGGATGGCATAGTAACAAGACACATCCACCTAAAGCTCGAATTGATTTGGCAAATTCATTTCTATGAAATCCCTTCTAAAAGAATTGCGCACTGCATCAACCTCGAGATAGCGAAATGTCTACATATTGTCTCCCTTCCTCCACTTGCAGACGATAGCTCATTTTGGATGCCGGTGCGCTAAATTTGATGCACTGTTGTCAAGGGTGACAAGCTATATTAAAGGTGACTTGCTATAGAAATACAATGTGCCACTGTTAGGGTGGCTTGAACTGGGATATCGCATTCATGTAAAAGTGGCTGATGGCCGCTGGAGAGTGTGGTGATGTGGTTTGCACCAGTACCGGTTTCACGTGATTGATGATAACTACTGGCATTGCCTTTGCAACGAGGTGGCGGGCAAAAACTTCCCCAAGCCTGCTTGGCCTCAGGAATGTTTGTTACTTCTACTGGACTCTTACATTTTGCCTATCTATATTTTATAATATCTCACCTCATTGTAACCTATATCTATATACTGCAAAGTTACCTAATCCTGTAAAGACCGCGGCTCCACCTCTTTCCTGCGTATTTTCCACCAAAACTCTGAACGTCTCTTACGTCAACCGCTGACCGGTTAACGTGCCTGTCAGCTTTGGACCCCGGTGATTTTGGAAGGTGAACATTCCCTATACGGTCCTGGCTGGATGAATATCTCGTGGCTCCTAGTCGCCAACTATAGAGGCCCGCCATGGCGTCACCCAGGCTAAATATTTAGAAATATCCCGTAATATAATGTTATTCTTCCACTCCTCGTTTGCGCCTCAGTCAGTCCCGCATTGCCTGGTGGGTGCGCTCCTCGGCTAAGCCGGAAGGCTTCGAAGCCGCCCCTGTCGGCGACACAACGCGAAAGTCTAAATGCGACATGGGTATGACACGCTGAGCTCCAAAGCCGATACATCGGGCGCGGCGCGCCGGCGTATATAGAAGGCGAGACGACGTGAGTAACCGCAGCTTCACCTTCTGTGGCACTTACCTGTGCCACGTGTGCCAACTCGTTGTCCCAGAGCAGTTCCTGCATGTCAGCTGCCGCTGGGAAGCCGGGAAGTCGGCCCAGAGTGGTTTGGCTCCGGAACTGGTTGTGCAGTTTCAAGATGAGGTAGCGTTGTTCCATGGATACGCCACTGTCCTTTATCCTGCACCACGACGGTCGTTGCCTGCACGTCGTGTGATTAGGGTTCCTTAGGCGGTAGGTCGCCAGGCAGTGTTGAGCTGCGGCGGGCGACAGGACGGCCGCCATCGCCAGCAGAAACAGCGAGACAGCGGTGGTTGTTAACATCTTGACGCCACTTTGAATGAGCTCCTTCTTCTCGTTGCTCGCTGCCTGCTGGCGACGGGCGCGTGGTCACCCGCGTTTGGACTGATGATGATGATGATGATGATAATGATGATGAATTCATGCAGTGTTACATACCCACCATGAGGTATGATGATGATGATGATGATGCCTTCCCGACTGTGGCACATACCCACATCGGGCGATTGACCAAGAAGCGGACGATACAGTGAAAAAAAATTAAATGAACAAATAAATAACCCATAAAAGCGCTTAAGAAGAGAAACGGAAAATAAATCGTGGTGGATTGCTTGAATATGAATAAAGTAGGGCTCAGACTTTGCATGACAATCTTGAACAAAGAAGAAGGAGGATAATATCAGCGCCAGCTTATAAATTTAACAAACTCCTCAGATTTCCAGCACTTAATAGTCGCATTATAGAAATAGTAAACTCTGTCAAATGCGACAAATTTCTAAGTTTTTACCTAAAAAGGGCGGGTCTGGTTCCCTTGCCGAACTGTCCCTATTACGGGCCACAAGAAATATGGGATCGTTTTCTCATTGTCGGTCAAAGATACGCTGAATTGCAAAAAAGAACCTTAGAAACACCGTTCTGCCTTCTTAGATTAGAATTAATGTTCAAAATTTACTACCTTTGGGGGCCTAGTGCCTTGGGCAGAGCGACAGGAAGGTTGGAGATGCTATCCGTTAAAGAATTGCTTCATTATAGACCCATTAGCTTGCTTTGAGTATTGTATAAATATTCACGAAGATAATTTCGAACAGAATCAGGGCAACACTTGACTTCAGTCAACCAAGAGAACAGGCTGGCTTCAGGAAGGGATATTCTACGATGGATCATATGCATGTCATCAAACCCGCCGTGGTTGCTCAGTGGCTATGGTAGTGGCTATGGTGTTGGGCTGCTGAGCACGAGGTCGCGAGATCGAATCCCGGCCACGGCGGCCGCATTTCGATGGGGGCTAAATGCGAAAACACCCGTGTACTAAGATTTAGGTGCACGTTAAAGAACCCCAGGTGGTCGAAATTTCCGAAGTCCCCCACTACGGCGTGCCTCATAATCATATTGTGGTTTTGGCACGTAAAACCCCATTTTTTAATTTAATTAATCCATGTCATCAATCAGGTAATAGAGAAATCTGCGGAGTACAATCAACCTCTCTATATGGCTTTCATAGATTATGAAAAAGCATTTGATTCAATAGAGATACCAGCAGTCATAGAGGCATTGCGGAATCAAGGAGCACAGGAGGCATAAGTGAATATCTTGGCAAATATCTAGGAGGACTGCGCAGCAACCTTGGTTCTCCACAAGAAAAGCAAAAAGTTACCTATCAAGAAAGGGGTCAGGCAAGGGGACACAATTTCTCCAATGCTATTTACTGCATGCTTAGAAGAAGTATTCAAGCTCTTAGACTGGGGAGACTTAGGAGTGAGGATCAACGGCAAATATCTCAGCAGCCTTCAGCTTGCAGGTGACATTGCCCTATTCAGCAACAATGGGGACGAATTATACCAAATGATTGAGGACCTTAACCGAGAAAGTGTAAGAGTGGGGTTGAAGATTAATATGCAGAAGACAAACATAATGTCGACTATCTTGGCAAGTGAACAAGAATTCTGGATCGCCAGTCAGCCTCTAGAGTCTGTGAAGGAGTAAGTTTATCTAGGTCAATTATTTCACAGGGGACACTGATCATGAAAAAGAAATTTACAGGAGAATAAAATTGGGTTGGAGTGCATACGGTAGGCATTGCCAAATCCTGACTGGGAGCGTACCACTGTTGAAAAGAAAAGTGTACAATCATTGCATTCTACCGGTGCTAACATATGGGGCAGAAACTTGGAGGTTAACAGAGAAGCTCGAGAAAAAGTTAAGGACCACACAAAGAGCGATGGAATGAAAAATTATAGGCCTAACATTAAGAGACAGGAAGAGAGCAGTGTGGATCAGAGAGCAAACGGGGATAGCCGATATTCTAGTTGACATTAAGAGGGAAAAATGGAGCTTGGCAGGCCATGTAACGCATAAGATGTAACCGATGGACCATTGGAGTTACAGAATGTGTACCAAGAGAAGGTAAGCTCAGTCGAGGACGGCAGAAAACTAGATCCGATGATGAAGTTAGAAAATTTGCTGGCGCAAGTTGGAATCAGCTATAGCGCAAGACAGGGCGAATTGGAGATCGCAGGGAGAGGCCTTCGTCCTGCAGCAGGCGCGTAGCCAGGCGGGGGGGGGGGGGGGGGGGGGGCTGATGGGGCTTCAGCCCCTCCCCCCCCCCCCCCCCCGAAATTTTTTCGTGCGGGCATGCACCGCCGACCAAAACTACCACTGACGCCGGGAATCATTCTGCATTCTGTCTACAATGTCTTTTTCCCGCTCGAAAGACATTTCGGCACGAACATTGCGAACTCGGGCTGGATTTCGTGGCACCTGTGGTCACGTAACGCAAGGAGCCCCATCCGAGCACAAACTTTCAAGGGATTTTCGATAGCGAGCGGACGCGTTGTGGCATCTCCCAGCGGCCGCGGGATCTACGGAGCGCATGAATTTCAATTCCGAAGCTTTATGGGTATAAAGTTCTCATAAAATTTTGACGCGAAAGGTGCACTGACATTTCCAAAGGCGTGCTTTAAAAGATTTTCAATTCTGGAACTTTATGGGCTTAATGCTGTTATAAACTTGGACCAACATGCGTGCACTGGAGCCCTCGTGTCAAAGCCGTTCCAGAAATGAAAGCACGCGCTCGCGATCTTCCACACACACGAAAATACTAAATATTACCGTGACTGTGAGCTAGCAGCTGATAATTTTCTCCAAACATTTTCAGGAAGCGTGCCCAATGTGATCGATCAGCTGGACCAGGGCAGGCAAAGTAAAATATGACAAAACAGGAGAAAGGAAATGGCCTATTATTGAGGAAATTCTTTTTGCGGGCTACAAGGTCTGGCTCTCCGTGGCCACAGGGACAGTGGCCCTATGGATTTAAGCGTAGCCCCCGCTGAAAATACAGGTATTTTCAGAGCGCTTCTTCGCATGCGAGCTGATTGTGGAGATACATATCTGAAGAACTATTTGGAATTTCCCCCAGTAATGCCTCCTATTTAAGCCCAGATGCACAAAACCAAATAATAGAAATTTGTGGCGAAATTATCAAAGAAAGCCTAGTTGCAAAACCAGGCTGCTTCTACGTACTTCCTGACGAATTGACGGACATCGCTGGAATCGAACAGCCTACTGTTTGTGCGAGGTACCTAAACAAGGATGCCAACGACATCGAGGGAGTGTTTTAGGTTTTAGCACCGGAATAGATGCCCTCTCTCTTTGCGACTGCGGGTTCTATGTAAATATGTACAAACTGTTTCAGATTCTAGTCACCCTTCCAGTGACCACTGCCAGCGCAGGGAGAATATTTTTTAACAAGAGTTTACTAAAAAACTACTTGCGCTCTACAATGTCTGTGGAACGCATGGTTAGACTGGTGCTTTATACACCCACAGAGACGTCGGCATCAACGTGTTCGAAGTCATTGACCGCTTCGCTCAACTTCCCCGCCGAGAGAAGTTTGTCCTTTAGATAGCGATGCAGCAAAAATCAATGCAACTAAAAAGCTCTGTTCCTTCAGCTCCATAAGCTCGTAATTATGAAAACGTACGACTGTTCGTTAGCTTTTAAAAAACCGCAGAAATTTTAGCCGTTTATTCTAGCAGTTAGCATTATGATCAAAATTATCATGCGAATACGAAAATTACGAGGACATCAATAACCAATTTTCACCGACCTTGCTCATTGAAAGCCCGGCCCACGCTGCGTTTGCCAAAAACACACTCGGATATTGGGTAGTTCAACTTGCCACATCATCTGTGGCTTTCGTTTGTCCTTTTCTTTCCTTTTTAGCTACTTGCTTTTATTTCTTTTTTGAAACGAAGCAAAACCCTCCTTTAATTTTGGGTGCAGAATAATTGCTGCAGCTGTGCAGGCACTTAAATTACACATTTTCGTACTGATTTCTGCATTATTTCTCTATTATTCTACCTGTATGGTGCTGTCGCGACCACTGCATGGCCCGAGTACATATCACGATTTCTGCGATTATAGTTTTGTTCTTGCCTAGATCATCTGTCTTTCTGTGCGCAAAGTTTACTATCTCTGACTCCGCAACGTGTTTATTTGTCTTGTTTGACACATAATATACAGGGACGTTTGCTTAAATACATAGATTTATTGGAGACTTAGACGCATACGCATATTTAAGCATCTTTGTTGCGAGGTGTTGTGTATACAAGAAGTGAACTTTGTTTCCAGCGACTCTTTTTTGCCCTTTAGCGAGTTGTATCTCCGCATTTGTATATTCCATTCTATCTTCGCATTTCTAATGTATATTTTGCAGAACTCCTACGTTTATGTGACTGCCACAGATACGAAGATGAGAGGATTGCCCTTCGGACGGCTTTGGGGCACTTTGACGACAGGCCTTTTACGGAGGAAAAGATCTTGGGCGCGTGGCCTTCTGTGTCTGCTATGTGCAGGGCTACAAAGGCGCTGCTGCGTTTTTTTGAAGTGCACAAGCCTGTATGACCGCCTGTGACGAAACTCAGCGATGAACGCTTAACTGTAAATGTGCAACTTGTGAACTGTGAACTTCTCTCTTCCTTCTCTTTCAATCCCTTCTCCCCCTTCCCCAGTGCAGGGTAGCCTACCGGGCTCAGCATGGTTAACCTCCCTGCTTTTCCCTTATGACTTCTCTCTCTCCTACATTTTATTTGTGCTCACTGTTGCGAGTATAATCTCGGTGTAATTACAATACACGACCGGTAACAGCTGCTCCTGCGCAATCTATTGCAACGAGGGAAAGCGTCATTGAGGTTTTTTCCTGGCCGCTGCATATGTGCAAAAATGTAAACAAGGTTCTTGAATGACGAAGATTCATCACAATATTTGTCCTCAACTTATTCATTTCGTGGCCTTTACGTTCTTCCTATCAGCTGTATACACTGCTTTGCTGGTTTCGAACTGATATAGTTCTGACGTCCGTGTAATATTTTCTTTACTTATTAAATAGACAAAAAAAAAACGCGGCCGCAGTGATATCAGTTATTGCTGCCAGAATTTTTGGGACATACGAATATATTCTTTTATGCAAAAATACATATTTTACTTGACAGTGCGCAGCGTTCAATAATTCGTTTGCAGCATCTAATATACAATGACATTGGCAATGCAGTTATTATTCATGTATTTGATCCCTCGACAAATTCTATAAAGAGGAGGCCGCGCTGCAACCTCAGCCCCCCCCCCCCCCCCCCGAACAAAATTTCTGGCTACGCCACTGTCCTGCAGTGGATATAAATATAGGCTGATGATGACTACTGTTCAAGTTTCTTCATGGTTTTGCATGTAACTCCGCTTAAGTTATTAACAGATCAGCCAGTCGTGAACGGTGGATGATAAGAAAGAAATGAAATCGGGGGAAATTAATCGTTACATTCCACCAGCCCGGAAAGCGATGTACAGAAGGTCCAGTGCTCAGCGATTCAAACGCGATATCCGAAATGCATGGCTATCGGCGCTTCTTGCGCTACCGGTGGGCACTGGGCACACCAAGCTGATGTATTGTGTTATACAACGAAAACGAGAGGCTTTGTGACTGCACAGTTTCGCATTTACTTTCTAGAAACTAGACACTTTATTATCTTGCTAATAATTCTTCAAATGCCTATAACATTTCTTCAATTTACTTTTACAGCGAAGCTGTTATAGGCTAGGTTCCAGGAGATCGCAACCGCCAACAACCGAAAGTAGATAAACAATTTCAGATGCTTCGCACCACCTTGTGGCGTCGTATGAAAACGTAGGGATGGCGGTGTTTTTAAACTTCGGGATGGTAAAAACTGCTTGCTTGCTTCCTTGCGTTGTTTGCTGCGGAGCTTGCTTTCTTGCGTTGCTTGCTTGACCCGCGCGCAATCACAATTGTTGGAGCGTTGCTTGCTTACTCATAGAAGACGCTGACGATGGTGACCTGCACATCATGAGAATTGTTGCGTGAGCCTTTGGATATAGGTAAGACACTGATGTCGGCTCGGTGTAGTAAGTTAATAGTGAAGTAAGTTGTATGTGTATGATTTCGCTTCGGCGACATGGTTTTCGCTCAAGGATGTTGAAGCTCGACTGAACGATGATTCATACAAGGCTTTCGCCTTAATAAAATTACGTGTGGAGCATACACGCATTGGATATGCGTGTATGAGCCAGGGACAAGAAATAAAGAAAGAAAAAATGAAGGAAGGAAGGAAAAAGAAAGGAAGCGAAAGAAATCATATGTGGCTCATATATTTGTTTTGACTTTTCAACCATTTCACATAACTACCAAATTAAACAAAATAATTCAACCAAACCAACAGCTTCGCTGGTCACCCATCTTCATATAGTGGAAGGGCTCCAAATTTTAAAATTTATTTCTTTTGTAGCGTCGGCATGGCTACAGCGCAGTTACTTTAGCAATTTTATTAAATTACTCCTCCTTTACTCGCTACAGAAGCCACTCTGCATTTCTACAAATTAACTTTATTATTAGTTCAGGGTTCATAACAAGCATTCCTATTTCTGTTTTCTTAAAAACAGAAATAGGAAGGTATGTTCTTAAGAAAATAAAAGAAAGGAAACAGCAATATGAATGAATGTAGGTGTAACGAATTGTGTAAGGAGTAAAAAAACGTCGCACCAGCATGTCGCTCCGTGGCCTGTGTGCATTCTTTATTTCGGCCAACAGCCTCTGCGGGGCTTCGTCGATTACGGCCTTCGTTATACGGCGCCCACTAAGACAACCGCGCCTTCTTAAGTCGACGTGCCCGAGTAGGCCGGCGTCACCATCACCTCGGTCGACAGCTTCGCTCCAGCGCCATCTGTCGAGCCGATGAAGCGCCAGAAGACCAAGAGTAGGCCAAGCAACACCCCTACCGCCGCCATTGAAGTGACGGTGCCTGCAACGAAGTACAGCCAGATAGCTGCACCTCGGCCGGGACGTCCATAGTGCGCGCCGTCACTGTCGTCGACGCTAGGAAGGCCTGTGCTGCCACCATCCTGTACACAGGCCGCTTGCCCCGGAACTCCTGGCTTGTAACCCTCTACATCTACGCAACGAGGCAGCCCATTGCGCCGTCGTGGTTCGTAAGGTAATGGGTAACGCCTCGGCGCCGGGTCCTTTGCGTATGGAGGGTACCGCCTTTGCTTGGTGTACGGGGGCGGATAGCGATAACCCGGATAGCGTGAGGCAGGCGCCTGATATACATTCGGCGTAGGCAGGCATGGACAGGGCGGACAGGACAGGGGCGGCAGTTGTCCTTCAGATGGCGTCGTTGTGGGCCCCGTTTTAGTACTGCTGGTCGGAGGACTGCCCGACGAAACGCCGCACAGACCCGTTGTCCGGTTGCAGCTAGTGGACGGCGGGCAGGCGCTGCACGTCGGGCCTTCCTTGTAGATGGGCTCCCCTACGTAGTTTCCGGTAGGGCCGTAGTTGCAGGTGTATTGCTTCATGTGCGTATAAACAGCCCCTTCGGCATTGTAGTAGACGTAGCCGCAGCCCACATAGCGCGTCGCGGCCCAGATTACCTGGGTGAAGTGGCCTATCTTGACACCTTCAATGGGAGTGAATTGGGACACGTTTTCTGGCGGGTAGAGTCCGTACTCCTGCGTGAACCAGCCGTCCATAGCCCAGGTCCAGTTGGCTCCCTCGACGTATTTGGACCGGCCTTGCCAGGCCAAGTTCTGGCCCGTCTTTGTGAAGCGACTGGTAAAGCGGTCCGTGACCTCATCATGCTTCAGGTCACCATCCGGCTTCGTGCAGAGATTGGCGTGAGCCTGCAGAAGAGAGGAGGGGGGTTCCAATTTCAATGGTCATCTCATCTAGCCGCTGACATTGTCAGGATGATCGTGTTTGGTCGTAAGAAGGAATGCGTGCTTGCCCCGGAAAGAACGAAAAATATATTAGTAAAGCGCAGTTATGAATTATTCGCGATTTTGTACAGCACAGTTAACAGAGTAACTGCGCGCTTAGCGCCCAAAGGAGCGCCCATGGCCTCAACGCTGTGGTGCTTTGCGTGCAGGGTTGATACTATGCAAGCATTTCTTTTGAACGGGATAGTGTTATGAGCCCCGTGTCGCAGAAAATCAGGCGTCGGCGTCGGCGTAGGTGTCGGCGTCCGTGGCGGAGGAAATCATCCCCAACCACCCCGACCGCGCAGGCCTTCCGCGTGGCGCAAGATGTTAGTCAACAAAAATTGAATTTCTCACATTGAAATCCGTCAGAAAAATGGTAAAGTACGACTTAACCACAACCTACAGACACGGCGGCGTCGGATTGTAATTTGAATGCACAAGAAAACATAATTATGTTACGAGGAAACTACGAGGAGCATTTCTACCATACCAACATCGGCGCGCTCGGTAGGGTACTTGCCACAATCATATCCAGATGGTGCTCGCATCCTGGGCAGGTCAAATTGGGACTTAGCCTGCCTAATGCGTTTTGGACACGCGCGCTCGCCAGGGCAATAGCAAGCAATTATTAAAATAATAAAAAAGAGTAATAGGGCCTTCACATTTTAATATAAAACGACTTATATCGCCTCTGGGAAAACGACTTCCCAGCAATGCATTTCTGCTTAAAAGTGAAGCCGACTTTAAGGGGATCGGTATAAGCTTGGTTTTTGTAAGCTGGCTTTCCCACGTTCGTGTTGCAGTGAAGCCTGCTCATAAAGAAAAATGCGACCCGAGCGGGGCCCGATGACGCTGTTCGCGTTCCAATCTTCAAGGCGAAGCTTAAGCAGTGCTTCAATTTTTTTTTCTCCGTTCTATTCATTTCTTACCCACAGTACACGGCCAGCCGGTCGCGGTGATTATGTGGGCGGAGTGTCACTCGCGACGCTGAAGAAGCACAAGAAGGAGTAGCATTAACATAGAATTGTTACGTTATTTCAGCCAAACTTCAAGCCTACGCAACAATCGCGTTCGCTCCGAGCGCTAATGCCGCTAGCGGCGCCACAATAGTAGATATACGCACACCTTGGAACCCCCCTTCTCGCCGGTGGAAACGCACATTCAGCCGCATATGCTGTGGGTGCAAGCGGAAGCGCGCGAAAGTGAGCCGCGATGATTGGCGGTTTGAGGCGCGCCGTCTTCTCGCGGGCGCAGAGTTAAGGCGCTGAGCCGTGCGCGCTGCAACGCCTGACCCCTTTTTGGCGTGCATTCGCGTTGTTGTTCATACTGAGCACGAAAGTACTCGTTCTGCATGAGCACAACAGTGTTCTTGGGGCACTAAGTGTCTGCGGAAGCCTCAGTGACGTAAGAGCAGAGTCTCTCAGTTCATTCCTACTGACAGGCACTAGTATACTTGTTCTGCTTAATAAATACTTGTAATGATGAGCCTGAGTTCGTGTCAAATGGGCTACACATTTTTTTTTCGGAATTTGGTTTGTCCGCCTATGTTGCCAAGACTAAAATAGGTAAAAAAACATTTATTTTATTTAGTTTCAGGAGCAGTGATGACGAAATCATCCTCAAACATAATCGTCGGCTCAATATTTATGATGTGCCGCTGCTGCGACACTGATGCAAATATAAGTAACTCCTGTATAGCCAAATTTTGTACCGCTGACGGCTGTAGGGACCCTCAGAAGCAAGACAACTTGAGCGGTAGTTATGCGTTGTCACATAGCTTATTTCAGAGGCTAGAAAATGGCTAGAAATCTTATATTATTAGTTGGGTCTTTATGGCACCCTTGTTCGCTTCATATGTACGAATTGAAATGTTAAATAAGAATTGCATATTTATTTTGACGTTATCAACTTGCTTCGAGTCATCTTACAGTACTAAATGTGTTAATAAAAATTAATACGCTCAGCTCTCGACTGTGTGCACCTTTGACTGGCTGATAAATCCGCAACTTTTTTGCCAATTCTTTGCAGAAATAGAGCACACAGAAATACCGAAACTGGTTGGACCCATAGACAAAGCCTACTTGTGGGTCGAATGAAAAATAAATAACAATTACAAGTACAAAACAAGAAATATACATCACGTGCATACGCACATTTATCGTACAACATTAAATTGCACGAGCTTACAAAAGGAAATGCGAAATAGTGAAAAGCATGTTATAGTATTAAACATTTCTAAGTGAACATATAAAACACTAGTTAACAAGAGGATTGCCGGCAACTTATTACGAAGGTGTTAAATATACATTGTTAATCTCGACAAAGTCACAACACTAGTTAAATATAGTATTTTTAGCAGCTTTCAGTGAGTTACCATTACAAAAAAGGACATCATGATTGTTCACATTGAAAAGCATTATTCGGGCTAAGAAAGGTCTTTTTAAGCAGGGGTGAAAAATTATTTGCTTGTTTTTATTTCTGCAGGTAGTTTATTGCAAATTTTAGACTCTGAAAGCTATTGCAAACGTTGTCCGTAAATATTCTTAGTTGGAGGAAGATTAAAGTTCCTTTACTTTTGATTTCTGGTCGCACGAGAGGATGTGTAAAATATGGAAATATGAAAAGGCAGGTTGTTTTAAACAATACTGAAAACAGGTGTGGCAATTTTTAATTCGTGCATCATATGATACGGCAAAACATTCATTTTATTAAACAAAGGCAGACTTGCTTCATCGTAACATGAATGGGTAATTATTCTCAGGGCTCGTATCTGAAGTTTGCGTACAGGTTCAAGATGAGTTTTGCATGTCGCACCTCATGATGCAGTACAGTATGTGATATATGACTATGAATCAGTGCATAATATAAAATACACAGTGTGTTAGTATCTAGATGATGACGTGCTTGTGAGAGTTCGTAGCATCCCGATGCGATCTTTGTGCAAATTGAGCTTATTTGTTTTTGCCAGTGCAGGTTGCTACCGAAAATCAGGCCAAGATACTGAAATTAGCTGACTTCGCATAATGGAATATTGTTTATTTGCAAATCCTGTGATTTAGCAGGCGAGATATTGGCACGCGTTCGAAATACCCCATATTTAGTCTTTTTTAACGTTAATCGTAATTTTGTTCATTAAAAACTATGCACTTGCTTTTCTACTCTTCGTTTGCTTTAGTTTCTAGATCACAAATGTTATCGGCTGTTACTACAAGTGTCGTCGATGTACTTAAGAACTACACTTGTACCAAAATTAAGTGGGAAGTCGTTAATATATAATTAAAATAAAAGTGGCCAAAGGACGGATCCTTGAGGGACTCCAGTGCGCATATTCTTAGGTGATGATGTAACATTGTTCATTCTGACTACTTGCACTCATTCAATAACGTAGCCAGTCAGAAGACCCAATGAGCTACCGCGAAAAGCGTGATGCTTAAAATTATGTAGAAGTATGCTGTGATCAACTGTATCAGCGACTTTTTTTAGGCCCAGAAATATGACACACATAGAAGTATATTATTTTGCAAAGCTACATTAATTATTTGAGTTGACGTTAACACTGCTGAAGAAGTTGAATGATTCGGACGAAATCCATGTTGCTGTGGGCCCATAACCTAATATTTATCAATAAATTTGTGGAACCGACTGCTTATAATTTTTTCAAATATAGTATTCATGGTACCGAGCATGGATATTGGCCTGTAATTACAAGGGTCATTGCGGTCTCCATCTTTGAAGATGGGAATAACCTTAGCAATCTTCAGCTGAGACGGATATCTAGAGCAGTTCACGGAGTGATTAAACAATTGTCATAAAGCTGGTCCTAATATATCTATATTCTCTTTATTCATTCGAATAGAAATACCCTCAAGTCCGGAGGCTTTAGAGGTTGACATCTTACTGACTGTTGCCACCACGTGTTTAAGTTCAATGGTATACATAACGAAAGTGTTAGGTACGCGACTCTGCAAGATAGATATATTTCTGATTCGCCAAACTTTGCAGCCAGGGATGGACCGATACATGCAAAATATGTTTTGAAATAATCTACAACGTCTTCATCAGTGCTTTCGGGAAGCGCAGTTAGCTTACGTTGTGTTGCTTCATTTTTAAACGAATGATGCTGCACGGATGAAGGTGCTAGGGAGTGTATTTCGTGTTGACAAAAGCGCGCTTTTAGTGTTTTATGACAACGGAAATAAATTGAGCATACGAAAGCAGAAACAGAAAATGAACAAAAGAAAAAAATTCGCAAGACGTGGCGCATTCTTCGTGCGCTCATGATGGGCGCACTTGCCGCATCAGTCACGAGAATGCCCGAGCAAACCCCGCTCGCTTGTCATGGCAAAGAGCGGCTTGCGAGCATACCATCTCTGTGCACTTCGATCAATGACGTCATGTTACCTTCCTCGACTGCCATGACATCTAATGGGGACTAGATCGCCGTGTAAGCCGCAGTGATTTTGCGCCGGGCTTGGCAATATATTTTTCTGTCATACAGCAGAGTGCACAGGCCTGCTATCTAGGGGGACGTTGGCCTGCCCCTATCGTCACCCCCTCCCCCCCCCCCCCCCTTCCCACTAGTGGAAGCGTCACCAGTTGCTTCATGAATCCGTTTTCTTTGTTATTTTTTTCGAGTATAGGAAGTACGGAAACCGTACTTTAACCCGAAAGTGTTTTATGGCGGGTTCCACGGAAGTGACGTCGGCGCGAACGCGTAAAATAGGCTTTCTTGACAGGGATGGCGCCGTCATTTAGCAGCGGTGAATAGAAGTACTGCATCATGATACTAACGAGCGCCGACAGTCGGGGCTTCGGTAGTCTCAGAGCTGCGGAGGCTCCAATGCGGTGTAGCCTGGTGTAGGTATTCTGCTCGTGTGACAAGGCAGTTTCCGCACATGGTTTGTCTTTCGTGTCCGATCAGCCTGTGACGCCTCGTCGCCTATGGAGTGCAGCTTGAACGTGCATCGGCAGTGCTTCTACGCCGCCTACTGCTTCGCTTGCGATGGCACCAGGTAAGTAAACTGTTGCGCTGAGCGGCGCCGAAAGGCAATAACGTCGACAGGCTAATCTCGCTTAGGTCCGGCGAGAGACACGCCCTTGTGAAGCAGAACGCCTTCGCGCGTTCGCGGCGCACGCTGCGAACTCGGTCACTCGCATTCCTGAAGCTGAGTGCGTCGCAACTCAACTGGCTGCCTAACACACTTCGGAGTCGGACCAAACTGCTCGCATCCTTCGCCGAAGGAACTCGGCAACCGGACGCCACTCGCCAACAGGACGCCGTGCGCCTATAGGAAATCGGTAACATGGTCGCCGGCCCGCAAATCGTGCTCCTTTCTCTGCAGCGGACTTTTTGTTCACAAAGCAAACATGCAACAGCTTCTGTGAAGACACGTTTCGCTTTCCGTGTGCTACTGATTCCTATGAAAGAGGGATAAACGATACTTTGTTTTATTTCCAGCCTTGGCGTAATACTTTTCTGTACCTCAATAATAGACGCACGTCGTTTATGTACACTTATATCTGAAACGAGTCCGCACAGCGCGATGCCGGAACACATTGAAGTGATCTTGTTGCCGATGAATAAACCTGACATCTCCCAATCATTCCCCTCAACGTCGCATCGAGAAGAGTAATTGCGAACTTGTTGATGAAAACGCGTTCGCTAGTCAAGGAAGTCGATAAACGCGCGAGTGAATAAGTGGGAGTGAACACTGCACCTCCGATGCAATTCCGAAGCATGATGCAGTTTCGCGTTGTACGACGACGAACTGCCCTTCCCGCTGCAGCCATCGCAATCTGCAATTCCCGTATTGACCTGCTTGGAAGTGTACAAAGCGAAAGTCTTACCAACTTACGAGTACTATACTTTTTTGTTTTTACAGAGAAGCTGTATATGACTGCCCCGACAAATTTTTTTTGCGTCCGTGCGTGTATACCGTCGCGTCGACAATTAAAGATTTTCGTCTCCAGAGCTAGTGCAACTCTGAGTTTCCGCGTAAGAGAATCATCTTTTCTCGTACGTTGAAATTACAGCCCGATTCTATCATGTGTGCAGGTTGTGTGCAAGTCGTACTTTACAAATTTTTGACGCACTTTGGGAAATTGAATTAGTTCAATAACGCACTTGCGCCAGACGTATACTTGAATGAGGGTATACTATACCTTATTTACCTGCATGCGCGCGTGACGTACTTGAGCACACGATGTATCTGTCCTTGATGAGTGGGCGCTCTGCCCGTTGCATCGGCCGCGCAGACTGTGCTGCGACCGTAATCGATATTGGGGCAATACTGTTAAAAAATTACAGCGACGTTCGCTTCGTGAACGCGGGTTAGGGGCAAGCGTATATGGACGCCGCGAACGTGCACCGCGGCGTCGAAGCGCCAACGGAAAGGGCGCGAACGAGGTCAAGGGCGCTACATTGATCTCGACCGTGCGACGCCTTGTGGTGGCGCATGTGTAACGTCGGCAAGAGCTTCGCTGTACGTCCACTTTCACAGGGTGGAATGGAGGCCGGAATATTTTTTAGATGCGAAGCAGCTTATGGTCGGGGCTATGTCCCTCCCTCGCTCCGCCGTGCAGGCGTCTACTTCCAGAAGCCGGAACCGGAAGCCGACTTCCGCTTCCGGTACAGCTTCCGTTTCCCCTTTCCGGTTCCACTTCCGGTTCCGCTTCCGGTTCCGGAAGCCAGCTTCTGGCTTCCTGAGAACGCTTCCGGCATTTTGCCCGAATGATCCCCCGGTGCTTCGCCCACTCATCATCATTCGTCCTCTCATTCTCCTCATCTCCTCTCCTCTCCGGATTGCGCAACGAATGGCAACACCTGCGGCTCCGCGCGCGATCGAAGCAGCTTAGGTTAGAGGCGCGACGATAGGCGCCCCAGAGGCACCGGCAACAGTCACCAACGCCGCGCGCGTTCGGTGCGAACGCAGGCAAAACGCCGACGGCGTCGACAACAGTTCTGCGCGTTGCTGGTGCTGCTGCATGTCCGAAGTTTATACAGCTGATAAAACTACTTTGAGTCGACCCCATGGCTGCTTCGCATACTGCTCAGGGTTCTCCTACGGGAAGATGGTGTAATTTGTTTTCAATGTTATGGAAGAAAAAAGCAACAGACATATTTAAAGACGAAGCAGCGCTGGCCTATAGGTAGATATGCGCTGGTGGCATGGCCGGGTGTAATCCTTCGTGGCGTAGGCACTGCACTCCTACGCCGCGCAATATAATAAAAAAGAACTCAATTGAGAAACAAAATGCGCACGAAAAAAAAAAATTGCTCTCTGCGTGTTAAGTCCCCTCCGACAGCATCAAGGTGCAACGAAATAATAAACACGACGGAAAATTTTCAGTGAGCACCAATCCGCAGCAGCGAACACCTATCCCCGCCCTGAGCTACTTATATTCTAACACATTTCCCAAGAAACCGCAATATCGAAGATGACCTCGGGCGAAAACAATAAAGACGTTAAAAAGCGCTTCACTATTAATTCCGATAAAACAAAGCGTGATTTAAGCCCGTTGCAAGCAAGGTGAGGCAAAAGACTTCGTACTTGAAAAAAATTCAACAGTTCTGGATGAGAAACTAGCAACCGTTCAATACGCACAGAGTCACGCATTAAAATAGATAAGAAAACACGAACTGTGCGACAGCTGGTGCGACAATTTAACGGGCCCCATAAAACCAAGAAAATCACTTCTTGCAAGCCACACGATGCAATCGTACAGTCGTGCAGCAAGCAATGGGCAGAAATTACAGCAAATTATTGATGACCTTAACCGACAAAGTGTAAGAGTGGGATTGAAGATCAATATGCAGAACACAAAGACAATGTTAAATAGCCTGGCAAAGGAACAAGGAACAATGTCTCACCAGGATCGGAACAATATCTCACCAGGATCGCCAGTCAGCCTCTAGAGTCTGTAAAGGAGCACGTTTATCTAGGTCAATTACTCACAGGAGTCCCTGATCTTGAGAAATAAATTTACAGAAGAATAAAATTGGGTTGCAGTGCATACGGTAGGCATTGACAAATCCTGATTGGGAGCTTACCACTGTTGTTGAAAAAAAAGTGTACAATTATTGTATTTTACTAGTGACAACATATGGGTCAGAAACTTAGAGGTTAACAAAGAAGCTCGAGAATAAGTTAAGGACCGCACAAAGAGCGACGGAACGAAAAATGTTAGGCCTAACGGTAAGAGACAGGAAGAGGGTGGTATGGATCAGACAACAAACCGGGATAGCCGATAGTCTAGTTGATACTAAGCGGGGAAAATGGAGCTGGGCAGGCCATGTAATGCGTAGGATGGATAACCGGTGGACCATCAGAGTTATAGAATGGATACCAAGAGAAGGGAAGCGCAGTCGAGGACTGCAGGAAACTAGGTGGGGTGATGAAGTTAGGAAATTTGCAGGCGCAAGTTGGAATCAGCTAGAGCAAGGCAGGGGTAATTTGAGATCACAGGGGGCTGCCTTTGTCCTGCAGTGGACATAAATATAGACTGATGATGATTATTATTATGTACTACCCATTATTCCCATGATGACAGGCAGCTTCAGCAAACACTAGCACCCTCTAGTAATACTTGTAGGAAACTATGATATGTTGATAACAGTATTCTCGTATGGACGCCCATAAAGGCTCCGCTGATCACCACTTAGCGGGAGCTTTCGAAAGTATAAGCTCGGGATGCAGACGACGTCACTTTTAAGCAAGGATGGCTGAAGTTCGCGGCTGTGATTTGTCTGCGTCATGCAGACAAGCGCCACGAAGCCATAGTTATACGAAATGAAGCTAGTGTAAAGAGGTTGCTCCGTTTTCTTTGATAAGGCGATGTCACTAACGTTTTTTTTTTTTTTTCTACCACGAAAGTGTTTTAAGGCGCGTTCCACGGAAGGGACGTCGGCGCGAACGCGTAAAGTATGCTTTCTTGACAGGGATGGCGCCGTTATCTAGGAGCGGTGAAGCGAAGTACTGCATCATGATGCTAACGAGCGCCGATAGTGTGGGCTTCGGTAGTCTCAGAGCAGTGGAGGCTCCAACGCGGTGTAGCCTGGTGTAGGTCTTCTGCTCATGTGACAACGCAGTTTCCGCACATTGTTTGTCTTTCGCGTCCGGTCAGCCTGTGACGCCTCGTCGCCTACGGAGTGCAGCTTGAGCATGCATCAGCAGTTCTTATACGCCGCCTACTGCTTCGCTTGCGATGGAACCAATTAGGAAAACTGCCGCGCTGAGCGACGCAGAAAGGCAACGACTTCGACGGGTGAATCTTGCTTTGGTCCGACGAGAGACAGGACAACGTGAAGCAGAACGTGTTCGCGCGTTAGCGGCGCACGCTGCGAACTCTGCCACTCGGATTCCTTAAGCTTATCGCGTCGCAACTCAGCTGGTGGCCCAAGACACCAAAATGCTCGTACCTTAGCCAAAGCGACAACAGTCCTGCAACAGTTCTGCATGAGCAACTAGCAACCGTTCAACATGCGCAAAGTCACGCATGAAAATAGATACAAAACACGAAATGCGTGACAGCTGGCGCGACGATTTAATGGGCCAGATAAAACCAACTAAATCAGTCCTTGTAAGCCACACGATACATTCGTACAGTCGTGCACCCTATAGCTATAGAGCAACTACGGCAAACAAGCGACAAACGGTAGAAGCGGCATGCCGCATTGAGAACCTAAGCGAAATGCTTATAACCCGCATGCAGCACTGCGGACTAACAGAAACAAAACATGGGTACGCCTTGATCAACTTCGTCGCTTGCGCGTGTAAACTGATCGAGTACAACAAACGCCGATCTGACAAAAGAAAGCGTGACAGCGCGAAATTTCCCGCTTAGCGGCGGCGATCCATTGCTGCCGTTTCTTCCGCTCATGAGGCCTCGCGGGCGAATTAAGAACGTGTCACCGGCGCGTTCTTGCCAGTATTTGAGCACCTCAACGCGCAACGATTGTTCGTCGACATGCCTTGGCCAGCACACGTGCGAAGAGTGTCGGTTATTTCGCTCCGGAAACTTGAATCAAACAAAGAAGCACCAGCAATGAGGCTGAAAACAGCGGCGGATGGCTGCCTCATTTCTCGAACGCACTTAGGGAGGCTGCCACCACCGGCTCGTCCACCGGCGCACTCTACGCGTTATACTGTATAACGGATGTTTCATAACCGCGTTCGCATAACGGACAGTTGAAATTTCACGGAGCTTTCAGCTGCGTTGCACGACCTCATGTGTCATTGAACGAGTAGAGCTCGCCAATTCAAGTCATTCTACCTGTCGTTGAAGCCAACGGCCAAGTGTGATGAAAAGGACATTATAAATAGGGTTCTATATGTTTTCGGGCTATCTCTATTTTATAATATCTCACCTCACCGTAACCTATACTTATATGCTGCAAAGTTACCTAAGCCTGTAATGACCGTGGCTCCACCTCTTCCCTGCGTATTTTCGACGAAAAATCTAAACGTCTGTTACGTCGACCGCTGACCAGTTAATGCTCCTATTAGCTTTGGAACCCGCTGAGTCTGGAAGGTGAACATTCCCTATGTGGTCCTAGCTGGGGGAATATCTCGTGGCTTCTAGATAGCAACTATAGAGGCACCTCATGACGCCACCCAGGCTAAATATTTAGAAGTATCTCGTAATAAAACGTTATTCTCCCTCTCCTCATTTGCGCCTCAGTCAGTCCCGTATTTCCCGGCGGGCGCGCTCCTCGGTTTCGCCGGTAGGCTTATTTAAAAGCACGAGGTTGCGGGATCGAATCCCGGCTACGGCGGCTTTATTTCGATGGGGGCGAACTGCGAAAACACCCGTGTACTTGGATTTAGGTGCATGTTAAGGAAACCCAGGTGGTCCAAATTATTCCGGAGTCCCCCACTACAGCGTGTCGCATAATCATATCGTGGTTTTGCCACGTAAAATCCATATATATTTTTTTTAATTTAGAAGCCGCCTCGGTCGGTGCTACAACGCTTAAGTCAAAATGCGACATGAGTATGAAACGCTGAGCGCCATAGTCGACACACCGGGCATGGCGCGCAGCGTTATAGAAGGCGAGACGACGTGAGTAACCACGGCTTCACCTTCGTATGGCACTCACCTGTGCTACGTATGCCAGCTCGTCGTCCCAGAGCAGCTCCTGCATGTCAGCTGCCGATCGGAAGCCCGGCAGTCTCCCCAGTGCGGTTTGGCTCCGGAACTCGTTGTGCAGTTTCAAGATGAAGTTGCGATCAAAGGGGCCCACGCCTTTGACCTTTATCTTGCACCAGAAGTTTCGCCGCTTGCAAGCCGTGTGATTAGGGTTCTTTTTGTGGTAGCTCGGCGGGCAGTTTTGAGCTGCGGCGGGTGACTGGACGGCAGCCATCGCCAGCAGAAACAGCAAGACAACGGCGGTCCTTACCATCTTGATGGTGCTTCGAATGTGCTCCTTCTCGTTGCTCGCTGCCTGCTAGCGACGGGCGCGTGGTCACCCGCGTTTGGACTGATGATGATGCAGTGGTACCTACCCGCCCCGAGTTATTATGATGATAATGATGATTGAAAGACTGGGGCACATACCCACGTCGGGCGATTCACCAAGAAGCGGACCATACATTTAAAATAAAATAAGGTTATACGAATCAATAAAAACGAAATAAAAGAGATTAAGTAGAGAAAACAGAAAAGAACTTATGCAAGGTTGCTTGAATATAAAAAAGTAGGACTCGGACTTTGCATGACAATTTTGAACAAACCCGAAGAAGAAGAAGATCAAATTATCGCAGCCAGATGCTCAATTCTTGGCCAATCCCCCGAAGTGGGTACGAGCCATGGATGTGCTGAGGACATCATCATCATCATCATCGCAGCCATCTCTTTGTGTTGCTAATGAAATTGCACATTTAAAGGCCGACATTCCTCTGGCTGAAGCACAGAGCTGAGGCCCCCATAGGAAGGATAATTGCGAAAGTCAGTGAAATTAAAAGCTGGCGGAACGGGGCCTCCGGAAGTATGTTGCTTTGTAGCGAGAATCGACGACAGAGTAATAAGAAATTACCAATTGTCTCAGGTCCATAAAACATTATACGAGACTTAACTGCGTTAGACCAGCCCTGTAAATATAAAATGTAACTTGCAATCCTGTAAAAGCAACTTCGCACGGGCTTATGACGGACTCCATAATGAATTCCAGAACCTCAGATGCTGGATGTCAGAATTCAATAATATTGCTCGCATTGTAGAACCTTCATTTAGGCAGAAGTTTCTGTGCCTTGCCGAAGAGACGTATGCAGCAAAGGACAAGACCGAAACTACCGCGCCATCCAGGGAGGCGTAGGCATAAGCAAGACTGCCATTTCACTTAAATATATTCAACATTAACCAGGCACCCATATTAACTGCCTGTAAATGTGCAGGGACACAACGAATGAAATGTTGGCCTGTATAATTGAGTCTGTTCTGCCGAGCGAGCTCTGATCACACGTGTAGAGAATCTGTTAAAATAGCAGATGTCGGCGCATTTGATGGCAGCTTGCGTAGTTGCCGGCATGTACTACTGTATACCCCTCCCTAGCAGAGTAGCACGCCTACGTGTTACTCTGCAAGGGAGGGAGAAAAAATTTCACAGTAACTTCAGCAAAGGCCGTATTTCTCCTCAAGCTCTTCGTATCCTCCGCCTGGCACCACACTCTAAAGAAAGCATGATCTCCCTGACATGGATCCCGGCCCACGCGGGCACTGTCCACCCACACCTCCCCAACCTCAACGAGGTCACCCACTCCATTGCGCGAGGACTAGTCAACCGCGCCGGAGACACTGGAGACGAGTTGGACACCAGGGACAGTCTGACTACTTACAACGATCTTGTTAAGGCATTTTACCTTAGTCGCCGAACCTTCCCCCCACCTCACCCCAAGTTCAGCCGGGCGCAGGCTACCACCCTGCGTCTGCTACAAACTAATACGTACCCTTCACCCGCCCGCCTCCACCTTATATTCCCTGAAGTTTACAATACCCCCAACTGCCGGTGCTGTGGCACTCACCCGGCTACGCTTCCGCATATGCTGTGGGAGTGCCCAACACAGTACACACACATTAACACCACGACCCTCTCGTCGAGGTTGCGTGAGCCTGTGCGGAGCTCCGCCCTCGACGACCAAACCTGGGCGACCCAGCACGCCCGTGAGGCGGCGGCGAGGCAAGCCCTCGACGTCCCCTCATGGGAGGCTTAGGCCCGGCCATCTTAAAGTGCTGGTTCCGCAATAAATGTTTATTCCTCCTCCCTTTCGCCCTAAGGGCGAAGCAATGAATGTGATAGCAACACAGCAATGTCATAAGAAGTAAGGTGAGCGGCTTTGGTAGCAATATGAATTCTAGTAAACATGAGCTTTTTAAGTAAGCAGGTGTGCTGCGGCATAAGTAGACCGACATGAAGAGAGACTCGATGACCACGAGAAGGCGCGTGTGAAGCGGCGGTGTTGATGAGAAGCGCTTCCCGTGGGCAGCGCGCGTGCGAAGGGACACACCTGTAGCGCTGCACTGCCGATGCGGGCAGCATTGCATGTGTAGCGTGCGTTGGAAAATGTGGCCCGACTATTACTAACTGAATGAACAAGCGTGGTGTGAGCACGCACAAACAAACACGAATAGATCACACTGAATGACTGCAGACAACGACTGTCAAAACGCTGGCAGCGAGCCCATACGCCGCAGCGGGCGAAGGTACGTGCGGTCTCTCGCTTCAACGGAAAGTGAGCGGTGAATGCACGGCGCATAAAGGTCAGAGCCGTGTGGAGATGAGACGGTGCAGACGAGCGACGAGCGCGGTTGTTGGCAGCGTAGAAGTGCCCCCCCCCCCCCCCCCCCGCGCTCCCTCCGGCGCTGGCTTCCCGCTTCCTTGCTTGCGCGTGGGTGATTGAGTGCGTTCGCTCTCCGTGATAGCGCGCGTCCCCGCACGCTTCCGCTCGGGCATACGGCGCGCGGCGAAGATTTTATCTATAGGGAACCTCACGGCGACGGCGACGACGACGGCGACGGCAGAAATCCGGTAGAAGTGCCCATATAATTGCTATCGCAATAAAATGAAACAAGAGCCTTGATAGCTCCAGAGATGGCAATAAGGAACATTTCAGTCCCACTTGTCATCTCGATTTCGTTTCGGGCTTTTTGTATCATGAACACCCGTGAGCTTATACAGACCAGTGATTCCACCATAAAGCCGATTTCTTTGTCAACTATGAATGTAACTTGAAATTTAGGACTACACTCCTAGCTTAGCGTTGCGAACGTTCCAGTGCACTCATCGCATTCTGTTTATAAGTCTGAATTATGAATAACTTCTTTTTTTTTGCGAGCCTGCAGTCCATATACTTTTGCGGACCTGTAGACATTAGAGCATAAATGACAGTTTTTATGGGCAGTCAATTGATTCCAGGTATTCAAATACGAAATCACGTGCTTGATGTTACATTGATAAGCAGTACCAGGGATCTTACTTACGACAATGTGCGAGAGGATCTTCAAAGGGTGCAGCCATATTTGTCTTGTGTATGTTTTTCTTCAATGTATGCTGATTTTGCCCTAATAACGATGGAAAGTGCACGCAAAGTGCGATTACGCAAGGGTTTGCCGTGAAATCAGAAAGGGCTGCTCCTTACGATGGACGCCCCTTCTACAAACGTACAGTAATAGAATACCAGATCGTCATTTTTTTCAAGATCGCCTGTCGAAGATAGCACAATTATAGTAATTCAGCTGGATTACTCAAAGAAGCGTGCGAGGACGAGAAATCTGGACGATAAATCTAAACACATACACAACTAATTAAAAAAGACACTAATGAACTTTTTAAACATATATTTACGCTACATATTGCAGTTTACGAATTGTAGCCGCTGAGTGGGCCAAGATAATGTTCAATAGTCTGACAAGGGAACAAGAATTCGTGATGGCCAGTCTGCGTCTAGAATCGGTGCAGGAGTACGTTTATCTAATAGGCCACTTACTCACAGGGGACCCTGATCTTGAGAAACAACTTTACAGAAATGTTAAAATGGGTTGCAGGGCATAAGGCAGGCATTGCCAAGTCCTATCTGGAAGCTTACTACAGTCGTTCAAAAGAAACGTTTACCATTGCATTCGATCGGTGGGAAGCGATCGGATGCAATGAAGGGGAGGGAAGCAGGGGAAGAGCGCATTCGAGGACTGCAGAAGACTAGGTGGGGTGATGAAATTAGGAAATTTGCAAGTGCAAGTTGGGATCAGCGAGCGCAAAACACGGGTAATTGGATATAGCTGGGATTGACCTTCGTCCTTCAGTGGACGTAAAAATAGGTTGTTGATGAGGATGATGATGATCCGACAGAAAAGGTTCGCACTGCATTGCGCAACCGTAGCAGCGTAATCAGCACTGGCTGTTGTCCCCGGAATGCGACTGCACTGAAGATATATGGTCTCAGCGTTTCGCATACAGAGTCGTACGATCGCTCTACATGATTCTAGGCGATTGCTGTCACTGATGCACGAAACGTGACAAGGCGCCGCATAGATAGTCGTTGATCCTTACTAATTTCCAGAGGGTTATACATGGGTCGCCATTTCCGAACTTTAGAAAGAAACAGCGCAAACCTCGCCGGGCAGCGTGCAGAATAGATCGATGTAACAGGATAGTTTGACATAACACCCCATAGGGCCGGGTGTCTCTTGCGCCGAGGAGAAATAAATATAGAGAATGTTACTTAATGAAGCGCAGAAAACTTACCTTCATTGAGTTAATTAAAGCTGCAGTGGGGAAAGAGATTGGGGACAGAAAGACCCTAGGAGGACGGCGGAAAAAGGAATTATAAAGGCTAGCAATATAAAATAATGATATGTACAGGTGAGACAAACGCGATGATGTTGGTGTAGTTAGATTACACCTTGAATTAAGCCAATTCATTGAAGGACTGTGAATGGAAAAGTTTAATCTTGACATTGCTTTGAAGGGGGAGAAGGCATAGGATATAGTACGCTTCAAGACAAGTTGGGCCAGTTGGTTAGGATTTATCGTAAGGTTCATGACAGCGAAACACAAGACAAGGACAAAGCAATAAAAACAATAACACGGCGATGACTGTCAACACGGCGCCCCTTTTCAAATAAAACTAACATCATCTTTAAATACGCGAGCCAATTTATAAGATAAATCGCTGAGGATTACAATACAAAGAGAAGGGTATTGCATGTATCCGCGAACCATCTATCGCTCTTCACGACAAGAAATTTCGTTACCTTTGTATTTCTTGATTATATGTAATTTCTATCTGTGTCTTGCGCATGCCATGGTTCTTTTATTTTGGCACCTATGTATCTTAGACAATTCTTCAAAAAATTATCCGTTGAGAGTCAGTGCCGTGTTGTCATTTCTACTTCCGTTCATGTCTTGTGTTGCGCTGCTACTGACCTTGCGATGCATAGTACGCTTCTCAGGTGTAATGGTTCGTGGAAAGCAAAGCCGCTTTTACTGAAACAACAAGTCACTTCGTCTCCGCTAACTGGACATTCCAGTTTACATTTGATGCACCTAGGACCATCTTGGTGCACGGGCTGTCATCAGGCCGTAGTTCCATGTGATTCAGGTACACAATGCACAGATCGTGCTCGTCTGGTATATTGAGGGAAGTGTTAGTTTGTGTAAGAGTACTAAGTGCTTTACAAACACTATTATAACCACGTTTACCGCCATCGTGCCTGTTTGTAAGCTATCCGGAGCATCTGGTTACCTCTACAGGGAAGGCGACAACTCGATCCAGGCCCCCAAGTTACAGCTTTCGCCTGCTGAAGAGCCTTCGTGACCAAAGAGCCAGATTTGAAAAAGACAAAGAGCATTAATTATGCTTATTGCGACACAAATAACGTCATTGTAGGTTGCACGGCTTTGTCAGGTCACACGAGCTTTACAGCCTTCCTTCCCCTTGAAAACAGGAGAAATAACATTCAATTCAATTCAAATGTTAGCACATTCTGATTACTGACAGTTCGCGGAAAAAGGAAATAACATTTCAAACAGTTGCTTTTGATTAAAAAAAGCGGTTATAGCCAGCTCGTGTCTGCCTTGTACCGTATCCTGTAGAAAAGTACAGAATTGAGTTTATAGTGACGATAATAATTTGGTATATGAATTTTAGTCGATTCTTATCATTTCTTCATGCTTAAAGGATTCAAGTTTAGATCTTTCTAATAAGTATGTTATTGAGGTACATCTGAAATTATTGTAAATGAAGCGAACAGCCTTCTTGTTTACTCAGTCAAGTTTATCTGTGATAGTTTTAGTGTACGGGTGTCACATTATACAAGCATAGTCTGGCACAGGAAGGCGCACAGAAGTCTCACGGAAGGAGTAGAAAAATTAATTGCACTTCGAAGAAAAAGATAGTTTACTATTAGCATTTGCTGTTCTTCCTCAATATGTTTAGTCCATATGAGGTCATTAGTTATCCATAGACCTAAATATTTGTATTGCGTGACCTCTGAAAGCGATACATCTCAGGTACAACGTATTTTCTGACACTAATGAAGCTATATTGGATCTCTTAGACAGTTTATTGGTACTCAACGAACGAATGCCAATGTGTTCTGGACTGCTGTTTGGTAAACATGAAGGTGCCTCAGTGGAGTTATGAACGGCCTGCTGTTCAAGTAATGTTCAGTTCCAGACATTCATGGTATATTCCTTGCTTCACTGAAGAGGTTAATTAATGCGTAGGTGAATGCGAAGCAACGTCAATATTTAGTGGTATGCCGGGTTATGTTTCTTCTGGTGGCCAAGCACTTTGTCGCTTGACATACAAGTAAACTTCCATGAAGGTGGAGGCAACTCACCGACTCGAGGTACGAATAGTGATGTGCTGTGGAATTGGGCGAAGAGCTAAGCAGCAACTGCAGCACGTGGCCTCACCAATTAGCGTGCGCGGGGTTGCCAGTTCACTATGTGGTTCAGCTGGACGTGTGTTCTTGAATAGTGTTATGAGTGGTGAACGCTCACATCGCGTCCGACTGCAATCTGATCTCAGTGCGCCAGTGTGAGCCGTTAAATTCGGTCTGGGAGAGTAGGCGTAGCTGCAGTACTGACCAAACAATGTTACGCCCCGTTTTCAGTATGTGCTCCTACACGTCTCGACGTGATCCCTCGTATCGATCCTTTGTGTCATTTCACACTCTTACAGCTCTTGGCAGGCGGCGGTCTGCAAACATCTATGCCTGCACCAACGAGGCACTTCTGGCGCACACTTTAAGGCGATGGATCAATAAGAGATCGTAACCTACACCACATGCGAGCTCAATGTCAGCCCTCGATCTCACTCCTGAAGACTTCGCCGATAAAGTAGTCCTCAACTTTTTCCCAAACAATGCCCACGCCATGGCTGCCCCACCTTCAAACGTTCATCGGGATATTTAGGGATGTGCGATGCACATATTCAATGGGAAGTGCTGCCGGTAATTGAGGTCACAAAGAAGCACTCTGTGCCAAGCCACGACAAAATTTCCTATGAATTGTCCAAGATCCTAGGTGGTCACGCTCGGGATTCGATTCTTGATACCTTCAATGAAATATGGACAGCCGATATTGTTATTCCAACTTACAGGCGCAAGTTGGAATCAGCTGGCCCAAGACAGCGCTAATTGGAGATCGCAGGAAGAGGCCTTCGTCCTGCAGTGGACATAAATATAGGCTGATGATTATGATAATGGTGATTATATTGATATGTCGTAGGGATCTGGAGACAAACGTAGATGGTTAGCAAGTACAAGAATTGGTACAAATGCGTGAGAAGGGAAGTACGTCCGCCTTACAACCAATCGCGATCGGCCCACGTGACTACATGGGCCAGCTTACTTCACTGCTGTTATCAACAGCACGCGGCGCTGTCGCATACATGACTGATCATTCCAGGCTTTTTTGAAAAGCAAAATTAGACTTAGTGGTGGCGTGTCGCAAAACCGCAATATGATTATGAAGAATGCCGTAGTGGGGGAGGATTCGGGATTGAATTTGACCAGCCGGGGTTCTCTAACGTGCAGCCGATGCACGGTGCACGGGCTTTTTCGCATTTGCCCCCATCAAAATGCGACTGTCGCGGCCAGGATTCGATGCCGTACCCTCAGGTGTAGCAGTGAAACGCCAAAGCGAGTACGCAACAACGGCGGGTAGCGCAAGTTGTATTTCGCAAACGCCGGGGCTCAGCTATCTTAGAAAAAATCTGTAGATGCATGTTCCCCCGCATGGCAGCCATGTATGTACCGTCATTGCAACTATGTCGCTAAGGCCTACAACAACATACTGCATAAAACTGTCATTTGAAACATGAAATCTATTGGTTTCCCTCTGTACCTAACCCACACCATTTCTCAGTTCCTGTACGTTCTCCTTTCGTGCCGATGACGAGCTGACAGAATTTATTATATCGTACGCCAAAGGGGTTAACAAGGCTCGGTCCTCACTCTTATTCCTTTCGAGTTGGCCTTTATTCGTTTGGCATGGAGTGTACTCGTCATGTCACACGTCACTTTCCTAATTCCCGCCGATGACGTGACCTATACAGTCGACAAAAAAGACGTCAACACAGATCAATGCAGCCTACTGAAAGCCTTGGGCGTCACCGACACCCGCAGTGCAGGTTTGGAATTTCTGCTACCAAACTGTATGACACCCGGTAGTCAACAAGGCTCGCTGGAAATTCATCTTTCAAGCTCGTTTTCAACTATATCTAGAGACTAGATCGGTGCCCAAATAGAAGGAGTACGGATCTCTGGGCCCAACATTCACTATTCTGGAACAAGGTGTCCTAGTGGCCACACAAATGAAAAATACATCACGGTCAATCGTTCACCCCCCCCCCCCCCCCCTGGGGGATTTCAATCTGAAAAAAATCTACGAAACTTGGAAGAAAAGAAAAAAGAGCACAATATTCAGAACTGTCAGTGTGGCACCAGCAAAGCAAAAAAGAAGTTATAAACGGTAAAATAGGCATGATAAATATGCCAAGCAACGAAAGAAAAGGAGAGAGAAAGGGGGAAAGGAAGAACTAATATCAATAAGCAGATATATGGCGAGATGAAAGAACGACATTTTACATCTCAATCTAAGGATTCGTGCTGCTGCACCCAATTAGACTACGTTCACACAAAGACTGAGTGGAAGCGGCTGAGTGGAATTTCTTGTGGGACAATGTACCTGTCGTATATCTCCTTTCACATGTGGGATAGCCAGCGATTGTCCTCCGTGTAGGTCATTTACTGAACCATCGCGTTATCATATGAAGCAAGAAGAGAAAAGCAGAAAGGATTCAGAAAACCTCTAAGCACAACCGCTTCAAGTGCGTGGTCGTGTTACCATACGCACACGGTACCTGCAAGTTTGCTGTGGTCGCGGAGCTAAGTGCCCGCGTATGAATTACGACGGTGTCGCAAGTGTAACCGCACGTGGAAACGGAATTGCATGCTCTCCTTTGTGTTTGCCAATGATGGTTTTTTTCCGGCTGTACGGTGTGCGTGCAGATCACATAGCGACCGTGTCTGTCCGTCACAATGTCCGTTGATTACTGATTTCAGCACACGCCATCGTGACGGCGCTTCACGTACTGGGTATGGCTTCCGACGCGAGTACATGCTAATATCGTGGCTACATTCTGTGTAATACGTAAACAAAGAAGTAAGGTGATTGGTGCTCCGACGCATTTAACACAGCAGGGTTAAATGTAAAAGTTGTGAGAAGCTAGTCTGCGGTTAGTTCATTGCGCTTCCATGCAAAAAAAAAAAAAATGTAAACGGCGAGTTTCTATAGAAAATTGCTGCAGTGGGTGAGCGGAAAAACCCTACGTTTAACTCTGCGCACGTTTGCCCATTTCTATGACGATCGCACACTAATTTAAGTTGATGGGTTGAACGCGTTGAAACAGCATGGGGGGGGCAGGGGGGGGTGTTGTGAGAGAGGCCGTAGTGGAAGGCTCCGGATTAATTTTATAAGACACGTGATCCTTTAACGTGCTCCCAAAAGGAAACGAGCAGACAAGGTTTTTTTTTTCCTTTCTGCCCCTTTCGGAGTGCGGCCACAGCAGCGCTGATAATCGCATCCACGACCTCGTGTTCAGCAGCGGGGCCCCATAGCCACTGAAGCACTGTCGCGGGTGACAGTCGGAGTCAGTATAGTTTCTCAACCGCCAGAGTATTGTGCGACTTCTCGAGGCGGTGCACGTACGTGTGGTGTTGGCGTTAGTAGCGGTAGCTACAGGCAGATTCATACTGGCGATCTAGACCAGCACCACAGTAGCATCTGCCGCACCACAGTAGTAGGGTCGAGTAAGTGGTGGGTTACGTTGCCCAAAAAATCCGGCAGTCGCTGTTGTATACTAGGAGTAAAACTAACCAACGTTAATGCTGCTCCATGCTCCTAATACCTACAGCGATAGCATATTTTTCGAACTAAAGAGAGCAAGAACACTCTTATTCCCGGTGGTATATCTGTTCTGGATAATTGTTTTTCATACTGCATTTTCCACAGTGCGGAAACGTACCGTTTGAAGCAGCAACACATTCTCTGCAGTGTTGAACTACTTTGAGTGCACTTTATACCGCAGGTCCAATCACTGCTAAGCAACCATGTAGACGCTACGTGATGTAATTGAAGAGCGCAACACTAGTCGCTTAACGCAAGCACTATTTATACAGGGTGATCATTTCGACGCTTTAACGAAATTTTTAAGAATCGCCTATTGCAGTTACCATAACTCTAGTTTTATACGGGGTGATCATTCCTACGCTTTAACGAAATTATAAGAATCGCCTACTGCAGTTACCATAACTCGTCCTTGAGCTGAATTTTTCAAAGAAGCTGACATTGCTTGCATGAGAAATTCAAACACACATTCAACTGATCAACAAAAAGTTCTCTAATTAACTTCAGAAATGATTACTTTATAAAACATGAGACTATTTACGAATTGTAGCCGCTGAGTGCAAGGCGTAATCACTTGGAATGAATATCCAGAATGACACCAGTTTGGAAACGTGCACCATCAAAGTCGTTTTTCGTGCTGCGTGATAGCTGGGACACCCTGTATATATAGGGTGTCCCAGCTATCACGCAGCACGGTTTTAAAAAACAGGAACGGCGTTACGCGAAGCAAACCTAGTGTGTATTGTTTACAGTACAGTGGAGTTGCCGCCAGTAATTTTTTCGTTCCTGAGATTTAATTAGGTAATTGTAATTAGTTATTAACTCAAGAAGTACTTTCCTATAATTATCAAAGTGTCAATAAGAAAGTTGTAGAGCAACATGAAAAACTACCGATACAGCTTTCTGTTGCCCAATACGTGCTACATAAGAGTGTTTTCCGAGCGTGAAAGAAGCCCGCAAATGCACGCAAAGTGCCTCGAGTGGCCAGTCGCGCGCCAATTCTGCGTGTGTTCGCTGGCTTCTTTTACACTCGGAAAAACGCATTTATGTAGCACGTATTGAGCAACAGAAAGCTGTATCGGGAGTTTTTTATGTTGCTCTACAACTTTCTCATTGACCCTTTCATACTTAGGACAGTACTTCTCGAGTTAGATAATTAATTACAATTAAATAATTAAATTTCAGTAACAAAAAATTACTGGCGGCTACTCCACTGTACTGGAAACAATACGCACTAGGTTTGGTTCGCGTAACGCCGTTCCTCTATGTTTAAATCGTGCTGCATGATAGCTGAGACCCGCTGTATATATACAGGGTGTCCCAAGTATCATGCACCAACATTTAAAATTTTGCTAATGCCACGTAGCTGGACAGAACTAATTGAGTTAATGTTGTGTGCCATTGCTTAGAGATACTCAGTTTTTTTTTTTTTTTTTTTGCATTCCGCCTAGTCAGTGTAACCCACATATTAACCAATAACTTATTTTTTTATAAATGTACCCACCCCTTATGTAATACCCTCCAATGGGGGTCTTTAAGGTAATAAAGTGAAGTGAAATTACATAATTATAGTCGGATACAACTTTAGAAGGCAGCGGCATTTGCCCGTCAAAGGTGGATGCATACGAGCCTCCATCAATGGGCACCACTCTAGACGGACGTCATGAGCCGGACGGCCAGTGACTCCGCCGACGAAGAACATGGCAGCCCATGCTTGTAACTGGCCGTGTCGCGTCAGCGGGACTATTTCTTGAGTCGCGGTGGCAATCGGTTCCCGCGCTTGGGTCATCTGGGCGGAGCGCCTCTCCTGCCTTCTTTAGTTGTATCAAATATTACCATTACATGAAAGTGTCAATGGGAAAACTGTAGAGCACCATGAATAAGTCCCTATACAGCTTTGTGTTGCTCAATACGTGCTACATAAAAGTGTCTTTCCGAGCGTGAAAAAAGCCCGAGAATACACGCGCCGTGCCTCGAGCAGCCAGTCGCGTGGCAATATTGCGTTTATCCGTGGGCTTCTATCACGCTCGAAAAAACACTTTTATGTAGCACGTATTGAGTCACAGGTAGCTGTATCGGGAGTTTTTCATGTTGCTCTCCAATTTTCTCATTGCCACATTTTATCTAATTATTGCTTTTGAGAAGTTGATTAATTACGACTAATTATGTATTCAGGCGGAATGGGAAAAAATAAACTAAACATCTCCAGCGACAGCAAACATTACCTTGATTCTGTCCAGCTACGTAGTATATGCATATTTTTAATGTTTGGCCCAAGTTAAGTGAAGCACCCTGAATAATTGTTATAGCAATATAAAAAAAGGCACACCATGACGATTAGCAATCTTTTTCAGGTTCTGCGACATCTTGTGCACGTTCGAAACCGATAAGAAATGTGACTGTATTACGGAAACGTGAATCCCGCCAAGGTGAAACTCTGAAGAAATGACTCGTACTGAAAAAAAAAAGAAGAGTTGTCTAATCAGGATACATTTTTATACACGCTCAGTCATATTATCTCGACGGTCTATATATAGATTTAACATGTGAAGTAGGTGTAGATGTGGCCGTCAAAGGCTGCCCTCTGTATTGTGGCGTCCGCGGGCTTTTTATGTCGCTGCCGGGTTAATCCGACGCCGCGCTCCCGTCGCACCGCCAGGTTCCGGGAGCGGTGTCACGGCCGTGTATCTCCAGAAGACGAAGAAAGGGGTGCGCGTCGCGACCACAACCCCGGTGACGCAGCACAAGATTAAGGGCAGCCAGGAACTCCCTTCTTCGTCGACACTTCGGTAAGCGTCGCCGTCGCCCTCAGCCTCTTGAGAACTGCCGCCTGTTCCGACTGAAGGATCGCTGGTTTTGGAAGACTTGGAGGAGAGTATCTGGACTTGGTTCGGACATTCAATATGGATCATCGGGCGCCATAATTGGGTAAGGCTATGGATTGGAATCCAGTATGTATGGACGTTCAGTCATACGCTCTAGCGGGGTCGGCGGCTCAGTACGCAGGTACGGGGTGGTGGAGGGGCTTTATGCGAGGTTGGCTGGAATTACGGAGTACTTATAAGCAAAATGGGTGTTGGAGAGGGTGTTAGATTGGTTGCGAGCGTTCGGTAGTATATAAACGGGGTCGTCAAACCTGGATCGTACGAAATGCCGTCGCACAGACCCTCGCCGCGATTGGACCGAGTGTTCGCGGGGCATGCGCCGCACATGGTGGATTCCTGGTATACGGGTGGTCTTAGGTAATTCCCGTAAGGGCCGTAGTCGCACGCGTATAGTGCTTCATGTGTGGGTAAAGGGCCTTCTCGACGGTGTAGTATACATATCCGCCGCCTACGTAGTGCGACTTGGCTGAAGCGAGCTGGGTAAGTGGCCCGTCTTGGTGCCTGCGGTGACGTTGAACCGATACACCAGACGTCCGGGGTAGAGCTTGGGCTCGCAAACCAGCCGAGAATCACGTGGGACCAGTTGGGCACCCCGTCGCTGAACGACTGGCCTATCCACGCCAAGTTCTGAACCGTGAACTCGAAGCATGGCGTGAAGCGGTCCCGCACGTGGTCGTGTTTCAGGTCGTTGTCGGGAGTCGTACAGAGGTCCGCATGAGCCTGTGTAGAAGAATAGATCGAGGTTCGACGCTAGCGTTATGATCGCTAGCGCGGCAATTGTTCCTCGCATTCGGCCGCAAAAGAAATTGTAGTTTTTGAAGGAACTATAACGTTTCACGTGCCCTCGAACATTCTTCACCACGTCATGTCCCCGTACTTGTGTAAGTTATTGTGTTCCATTTCCACTGTACATGATGCTATACATTTTAACCCATCAGTAGTCTATCCTATTGATCCTTCACCGACTTTAATAGCTATATTTCTGCTTTCTTTTTGTTTTTTCTTTTGCCGTTTTATGATGCTAAAATTACTTGTGGCAACACCCGAGGGATACTGACGTGCATCTGGAATATAGTAGATGCGCATGGCAGGTGTAAGTTTAGGGTTAGCTCTCATCTCTAGTCGATTCTTCAACATGTGGTGTAAGGAAAGTCCGCACGGACTTTGTGCATAGACGTGTGCCCCTTTGGTCGTACGGCAGGCAGATGTGCCGGTAAGTGAACCAACGACCTTGTGTTCTAGATCAGGTCGCTAACGTTTTGTATAATACCGAAGTAGAGTGCATCGAAAACCCGCCGTAGTTGCTAATTGGTTATGGTGTTGGGCTGCTAAGCACGAAGTCGCGGGATAAAATCCCGGCCACGGCGGCCGCATTTCAACTGGGGCAAAAGCGAAAACACCCGTGTACTTCGATTTAGGTGCATGCACGTTAAAGTACCCCAGGTAGCTCAAGTTATTCCGGAGGGTTTGCAGTGTGCCTCATAATCAGATGGTTAATTTGGCCTTTAAGACCCCCATAATTTTTCTTTTTATAGTTCATAGAAAATGCGATCTGCAGATTCGAGGAATGCGCCTGCATTCGTTCTAGGTTTTAGTGTAACGTCACAGCGATCGCCTTGGCTCGGCAACGGGTTAGTCAAGGCATGCTCAACGAGAAAATACGCGTAAACTCCGGTGAATCGTATATTGTAGTCATGTGTTAAATGTCATAGCTGCATTCGTATAGTGCACGTCTCGCGTCAATACAGTGTAAGGTTTGTGGAGCTCACGTCATCGTCATCGTCGTCGTCGTGGTATTCAACGCTGGTCTCGTGGCGTTTAGCCCCCTTTCAAGATTTCTTGTTATTTTGAAGTTTTATTCATAAAGATTACCCAGACAGCATCGCTCAGTGATGCCTTTACTTTCAGTGATCTTTCCTTCACACTGCGGTCTTCCGGATAACGGCATTTGACAAACATTGTTTAGGCCAATGTACGTTTTAAGTTGCGTCTGGGCTACACCACATTCGTCTACGTAGCACGCACCTGTGCCACGAACTGCAGATCCGAGTCCCAGGTCAGCTCCTGCATGTCGGCTGCCGGCTTCAATCCCGTCACGGATCCACGGGCGATCCGGCTCCGGGAGTGGTTGTGCAGCTTCAGTATGAGGGCGCGCTAGGTGTCGTCCATGCCGCTTTCCTTCATCTTGCACCTTGCGTTGGGAGGCTTGCATGGTGTGTGCTGCAGATTCTCGTGGCTGTAAAATTCGGCGCAGTTGGCGGCCGGCACCCACTAATGCGTCCACATGCTCGCCATGGCCAGAAGAAACAGCAGGACAGCTGCGGTCATCACCATTCTTGTTCATGTCACCCATTCATGGCGTTTGCCCACTACGAGCGATGGACCAAGAAGCGGGCAGCTATGAAAAAAAAAGAAACAAAATACTGAAGTAAACTTGAAGAACGAAGCTAAACATAGGACTAAAGATAGAAAATCTATAAAATAGGAATAAACCGTCGATGTTGAAGAGTAAGAGCTGCACTCGCGAGCAACACTAGATGGAATACCACATCGTTTTTAAGCATCAATTCGACGTCATCCGTGGACATGAGTCTGACGTGTTAATATCCAAAAAGTAGGTTTGTAGTTAATCGTCTAGTCTCACTGAACAATTTTGAGCAGTGCATACGTGTGTAGGCATTACGGCGTTTTTCTCCGGGATAATGTAAAATTCTATTCTAATTTTATAGGCTGACTCCGGACTATCATTTCCAGCGATAGCTTCCTGGGAGTAGTGAGAGCCTAATCTCGAAGGCCATGCTTTCGTTTAATGAGGCCACCGGAAATGATTGCAGAAGCCGAATACACGTAATGAATACACTCATGAATCCGCGCATGCGGCCGCTGATTCTACCGTTACAGACATCTAGACCGATTCCCAAACTGCATACCTATTAGTTCCTGCAAGGCATAGCGCCTAAGACGGTCGCACACATTATACAAAACATCCTTCCGCTTCCCCATCCGGTGACTATTAGGTGGGTACCTGGGCATGAGCGTGTCCCCGGAAACGAGCGCGTTAATGCGCAAGTCCGAGGTGTTTCCCTCCGGACCTTGGACAATCACTTGACCAACCCCATGGAAAAGCCAGGAGAGAAGATCTACACCTGCCACCAGATTACCACGTATTACAGGTAAGGTAGACGACATTTACTTCCCCCTCACCATTCCCTTACCCCCTACGAAAGTTTGATTTGGCGCCAGATCCAGACCAAGACATTTGTTTCCCCTATCTGGCACATTTATTGTACCCTGGTCTCCATAATCTACAATGTAGCACCTTGCGAACGCCCCGGGCCGATCTTTTCCACTGTTTGTGGTGCTGCCCCAATCCCATGGCCGTAGAAACTATTCCCAACCCTTCCTTTTCCTCGTGGGAGGCCGCTGTTTGGGCCACTTGCTCGGATGACCAGCTTTAGCTGGTGGACCGGGCCTGCCTAGAGATGTTGGCCAGGGGGTTCCCGGACATCTAGTAGCCCAACTACATTTATATAGATCAAATAATGAAGTTTTATCCGTCCTTCAGTCCATCCGTCCATCCATACATCCATCTCTTCGGTCCAAGGACGCTACGAGTACGAACGGCGAAGCATCTTCTCGAAAGACACCAGCGACCAGCAGCGCGAGCAGAGCGATCCAAGCTTTGGCGACGCTGCTGGACGGAGGCGCGTCTTCTTCGCAATCTCCCCTGCAGAAAGCCATCCTGGCGACCCAAGAGGTCGGAGGCTGAGGGTCATGGTAGGGCTTGAGGCGCGCCACGTTGACGAGGTCATGTCCACACCGGCGCACGTCGTCAGATGGAGAAAGTGGCTCGATGAGAAAGTTCACCGGAGACGTTCACTCCAAGACGCGGTAAGGCCTTTCGTACTTCGGGACGAGTTTCGAGGAAAGCCCAGGAGTTTGGCAAGGAACAGCCAGTCATACAAGAGAACCCTGGGGCTAGGTGGGATTAGGAAAGGAGTCGGAGCGGGTTTCCTTCTGGCGCTGTTGTTCTTTTGACGTAATGATACGCGCGAGCTGGCGGCACTCTTCAGCTTGTCGGGCAGCTTCTTACACAGGGGGACAGACGGAAGCGTCAGAACGATAAGGAAGGAGATTGTCGATGGTCTGCGAATGCTCGCTTCCATACAGGAGTAAAAAAAGGTGAAATTTAAATCCCGTAGTAGCTTTTATCGTGGTGTTGTATGCGAATGTTACAAAAGAAAGAATGCGATCCCAGTTACCATGATCAGGTGCCACGTATATGGCGACCATATTGTTACGGGGAGATCTACAGAAAACTGGTGTTTACACTATGTACAAGGAGGCTACAAGCGGGGCAGCAATGTAGAGGGGCAGAGCCTATGTAGATGAATGGAGAACGTCGGCGAGAAAATTATGGCGTCATCGAGATAGCACAGGCAAGCAGACCACTTGAAACCGCGAAGGACGGAGTCCATCATTCGTTGCAATGTTGCAAGGGCATTGCACAAGCCAAATGGCATAACTTTGAAGGGGTAAAGCCCATCGGGTGTTATAAATGTGGTTTTATCCCCGTCTATTTCGTCAACGGCAATTTGCCAATAGATGGACCGAAGGTCTATAGACGAAAAGTGCTGTGCGCCGTGCAGAGAGTCGAAGGCGTCGTCAATTCGCGGCAAAAGAAACACGCCCTTCTTAGTAATCTTGTATAGATGCCGATAGTCGAAACAGAACGCTTGGTAGGGGGGCCTGCTAGCCGTTGGCTAGTGCCATGTCGGAACAGAGAGGCCGTGCCTCTCCGCTCGTTCACACAGCCAGGAGCTGGACGTGTTGTCTGGGGTCTGTGATGGCCTTCCTCCAATCTTCTTCTTGGTTAAAATCCTGTAACACAAGGTACTGCAAGAGCATGCGATTTAGTGAGCAAAATTCAGTGCCACAATCTGGTCAGAATGGATCAATGTCGGCGTGGAACATGTTCAGAAAGCCACTAGAGGGGCAGAACCCGGCTGGAGCATGAGAAGCGTGCTAGATTGTGATCTGTTGAGCTTATGATGGGTAAGGATAAGATCTGCCTATTCCCTCTGGAATGTGATGTGATTTCGTGAAAAGTAACTAGAGCATCACTGGGGATGAGCTCTCCCAAACTCACCTGAGACACCGTCCCGTCGCGGCATATGAAACTTCACGCACGGTAGTGGCCTATTTCATTGGCGTTTAGGTGACCCGGTAATACGTCTGCTCCCATGTGAGATGGGAACCAGACTATATATGTGATGAATAATGTCCGAGGGGTGTTTGCAGTTGAGAATCCTGGCTGCCTGTTTGGCTATCAATCCCGATGCGAAAGCTCTAATTGACGCTTGGGAGTCCGTGTACACCGTAGTGCGTTTTGGCTCAATTAATGCGAGAGCTATAGCAGCCTGTTCCGCCACGTCGATCAAGGAGGTCTTCAGCGAAGTGCCGAGAGTAGTTCTCCCCTGTCATTGACTATTGTTGCATCTGAATAGGGAGGCACCGGTTTCAAGGAATGGCTTTATTGTCCGTGCTGCATACAGGCAGCATAAAGCAACAAGTCACATAGTACCAACATGAACAAGAATATATATACAGCCAAAGATACACTCGCGCATGCACAACAACATGGTGCTGTCACTATCACTTCATCATCCAACAGCGGTAGACACACTTGCCGTATTCCAGATAGCGACACTACTACTATTGCTACGGAAAACTTGTTGGCGCTGGCGTGTCGCGCCCTGTCAACAAAGCTCTCCGTTCCGGATAAGTTCTTTAAGAAAGTCTTATCCATAGCCCACCTTCGACCTTTATTATGTTGTGGGTGGACGTTTCTTGGAAAATGGTCTACAATAAAGGAATTATTGGTTTGATTATCAAGTTGCGTGGTCTCTGCCTGATTGAAGCTAGGATTGAAGCTGCCGCATCCAGCAGTCTTCTGGGTTCTTTGGAGTGTGGTAATCTAATAATTTGTGCTTATCTTCGTGCTTCAATTAACTCCTAAGTGGTGTTTTGTACTCCCAACTTCATGACTTTCTCTGTGCTAGCGGAGATTGGGACGCCGAGTACCTTTTTTGACACTTTTGCGCATGCGGGTGTCTAATTTATCTCTCTCCGTTTTTGGACCAATTGAGGGCCAAGACTATGTAAATGACATGGCTCAGGAAAGCATGGTGATCCCTAAGGAGTATACCCTCACCTATGCCGCCTTTCTTGTTGGACACTCTCATAATTATTCTGAGAATGTTCTCCGTTTTCGTGGTGAGATTGGCTATAGACTTGGCGTTGCAGCCCTTTGAGTCTAATAAAAGCCCTAGGATTTTGATAGAGTCTTCTCTAGCTATGGTATGTCCATCCCTAGTACGAACGCTAATGGGCACCTGATCGAGTGGGGCGAGTCCCCTAGCACTTGGTCTAGCCTGTCTGTACAGCAGGAGTTCCGACTTTCCAGGCGAGAGTATCAGTCCCGTACCATCCAGGAAAGACTCTGTAACGTCCAGAGCCTCCTGCAGAGCTTGTTCGACCTGTCGCCTCCGATCATTCGGGACACCAGATTGCAATGTCGTCCGCATATAATGCATGGCCTTGCATAAGGTATTGTTGCAAGGCTTTGCGACAATTTGCGCATTGCTATGGTGAACAGAAGTCGTGAGATAACTGCCCCTTGGGGAGTACCCCTTCTTCCGAGTGTCAAAGACTCCCAGACTGATTGCCTCAACTTTATGACTGCCATCCTCCTTTCTAGGAAGGATTCAACTCCAAAGTTCAAGGCCGATATCTGCTTAAGGATATAGTCATGTGTAATTGTATCGAAGGCCTTGGATAGATCCAGTGCGAGGACTCCTTTTACATCTTTGCTTTTTGAGTTGATGATCTGTCTTTTAAGCAGGAGCATGACATCCTGCGTGGAAAGCGAGGGCCTGAAAGCCACCATATTATACGGGAAAAGCTCATACCACTCGATATGTCTCGATATTCGGTTATGCACTGCATGTTCGGCTACTTTGCTATTGGAAAGTAGCCGGGAGATAGGGCAGAGGTTCTCCAAGCTGGGTGATTTAGCTGGCTTCTTTGAATAGATGTTTGAAGAGGCTCCATTTGGCTCGCTTGAGCATTTTAACAGCGTAGCTCTGTAAGCCGTAACATAACGCGTGTACAAAAACAACCTTGATGAACGATGACGTCACCGCGCGTTGCCTAGCAGCGGGCTCGCGGAGCGGCGTGTGCTTCGCCTCCTCTCCGTGCTGTGCACAAGTTGCCTTGACATGGGACATTAAGTAGAGGGAAGGAGATCATGTGCGCGGTTCGTAAAAAAACGTTCCTATTTCTGTTTTTAAGAAAACAGAAATATGAACTTGCGTTTTAAGGAAAACGAAAAAACAAGTAAAAAAAGGAAACAGCACCATGAATGAATGCATCTCTAACGAATTGTGCCAGGAGCTAAAAACGTCGCACCAGCACATCACTCATTGGCCCGTGCGCATTCTTTATTTCGGCCAACAGCCTCTGCGGGGCTCCTTCGATTACGGCCTTCCTTGTATGACCACAGCTTCGACAACCGCGCCTTCTTACGTGGACGTGCCCGAGTAGGCCGGCGTCACCATCATCTCATCGAAAGCTTTGCTCAAGTCCGATCTGTCGAGCCAATGAAGCGCCAGAAAACCAAGAATGCGCCCAGCAACAACGCCATCGTCAATGAAGTGGCAGTGCCCGCAACGAAGTACAGCCAGATAGCTGCATCTCGGCCAGGACATCCATCGCGCCTGCCGTAACTGTCGCCGACGCTAAGAAGGCCTCCACTGCCACTACCCTCTACACAGGCTGGTTGCCCCGGCTCTCCTGGCTTGTAACCCTCTACATCTTCGCAACGAGGCAGGTCATCGCCCAGCCGCGGGTTGTAGGATAACGGGTAACGCCTCGGCGCCGGATTCTGTGCGTATGGAGGGTACCGCCTCCACGTAGTGTACGGGGGCGGATAGCGCGTGGCAGGCGTTGGATATCGGTACGGCGTAGAGGGCAGGCACGGACAGGGCGTACAGTACTGGCTGGGTGGCTGGGGTGGCGGGTGTCCTCGAGGCGGTGTCGGTGGCGGATAGCGAGGTGCTGGCCCGTAGGTCCACGGAGGTCGTCGAGGCGGTGTCGGTGGCGGATATCGAGGTGCTGGCCGATATGTCTCGGGAGGTAGTCGAGGCGGTGTCGGTGGCGGATAGCGAGGTGCTGGCCGATAGGTCCACGGATGTCGTCGAGGCGGTGTGGGTGGTGGATAGCGAGGTGCTGGCCCATAGGTCTCGGGAGGTAGTCGAGGCGGTGTCGGTGGCGGATAGCGAGGTGCTGGCCGATAGGTCCACGGAGGTCGTCGAGGCGGTGTGGGTGGTGGATAGCGAGGTGCTGGCCCATAGGTCTCGGGAGGTAGTGGAGGCCATGTCAGTGTGGGCCGTGTTGGAGGCCTGTTGTGCGGAGGACCGCCCGACGAACCGTCGCAAAGACCCGTTGCCCGGTTGCAGCGAGTGGACTCCGGGCAGGCGCTGCACGTCAGACCTACCCGGTAGATGGGCTCCCCTACGTAGTTTCCGGTAGGTCCGTAGTTGCAGGCGTAGTGCTTCATGTGCGGAAAAGGAACATTCGCGTCGACGTTGTAGTAGACGTAGCCGCAGCCCACGTAGCGCGTCTGGGCCCAAACTATCTGAGTGAAGTGGCCTATCTTGACACCTTCAATGGGAGTGAAGTGAGGCACGTTGTACCAAGGGTAGAGTCCGTACTCTTGTGTGAACCAGCCGTCCATAACCCAGGTCCAGTTGGATCCCTCGATGTAGTTGGACTGGCCTTCCCAGGCCAAGTTCTGGCCCGTCTTCGGGAAGCGATTCGTAAAGCGGTCCGTGATATTATCATGCTTCAGGTCACCGTCCGGCGTCGTGCAGAGATTGGCGTGTGCCTGCAGAAGTGGGGAGGGGGGGGGGAGGTAGAATTTCAATGCTCATCTCATCTAGCCGCCGACATTGTCAGGATGAATGAGCATTGTCATAAGAAGGAATTTGTGCTTTCCCCGGAAAGAAGGATAAGTATAAATTCAGTAGAGCGTAGTTATAGATATTGTACAACCCAGTTTGAGTAACTGTGCACTTAGCGCCCTAACGGAGCGCCCGTGCCCTGAACAGCTGCGGTGGGTTGGCGTTCAGGGTTAATATAATGCAAGAATTCCTTTTTCTCGATTCTATTCATTTCTTACCCACCGTACACGGCCAGCCGGTCCCGATGATAAAGTGGGCGGAGTGTCGCTCACGACGCTGAAGAAGCGCGAGAAGGAATAACATTGAAATTGAACTGTTACGTTATTCCAGCCAACTTCATGCCTACGCAACAATCGCGCTAGCGCCAATCGTTATATGCCGTTAACGGTGCCACAATATACCGGCGAAATAGTAGGTATACGGACACCTTGTAACCCTTCTAGCCGGCGGAATCGCACCTCAGCCGCATATGCTGTGGGCGCGAGGGGAAGCGTGCGAAGGTGAGCCGCGAAGAATGGTGACTTGAAGCGCTCAGCCGTGCGCGCTACAACGTCCTGGCCGCTTTGCCGCGCGCTTTCGCGTGGTAGTTGATGCTGAGCGTGTAAGTACTCGTTCTGCATGAGCACACCGAGTTTGTCGGGGTAATAAGTTTCTGCGCAAGCCTCAGTGACATAATAGCAGCGTCTATCGGTTCATCCCTACTAGGTCTGCTTACTTGTTCTGCTTAATAAATACTTTTATTGATAGGCCTGAGTTCATGTTAAATGAGCTACACATTTTTACAGCGAAGCTGTCAAGGGCTCAGTCTTCGATGGTCGTGTCCGCGGGTAGAGTAAAAAACAACGCACAAGCACTCCGTACAGATGGTTAACCAGCGAAGCTGAAACGTAAGGCCCCGGTGTTTAGCAGTGGGTTAATCCCGACGCTGTATTGAAGCGTTTCTCAATTATTGGTTACATGTTTGTGTTTTTAGTGGAACGCACGCGCCAAAGGCGGTCGGATGCTACTAACCCCGACGCCGAGCTAACTTCGGATATCGAACGCATGCGACAACGGTGAGCCGACGAGGCGGCGTTGTGGGCAGAGCAGCGTCAACGTGGCTATGGCGGGAACGCGTTCGCCGGGCCCAACGCCAGCTTTCGGCGGGAGTTTCTCGAGAGGCACTTTGGCTTCGGCTGCGACGAAACGTGCACGTTGAAATCGCGAAGTGGAACGCCAGTGCCGATGGCGGGCGGATGCTGCTAACCACGACGCCGAGCTAACTCGAAGATATCGAACGCATGCGACAACGGCCAGCCGACAACGGCGAACGGCGAGCAAGAATTGCGGGCAGAGCAGGTATGACGCAGAGAACGACGTCACTAACGTCGTTGCCAATGGCGCGCACGCTTGGGTGCGACGTAGAGAACGACGTAACTGACGGCGCAGCAAATGGAGACGTTCACCGAAACATGGGACGAACGGTTTTTCGTTTCGCCTAGCCATATACAGCTTTCGCTGTAAAAACTCTCAGTGGCCTTATATGCTGTATGTGCGAGTGAAAGCGGGCGAGCGACGCGCGCTTTCACGGCGAGCGAACGCACAGCGGAGAGCAAAACGCGACATGTTCAGTGGCGCGAAAGGCCGTGGGGGGACGGAAGAGAGGGAGGGGAGGCGATATTTAGCTGTTTCACCAAATGCGTATCTTGCGATCGGGAGCAAGGGGAACTGGCGACTCAATCACCCACGCGAAAGGAGGAAAACGGGAAGGCCGCGCGGGAGGGAGCGAGTGCGGCTTTTGCTCTGCGAGCAATTAACTGCGACGCGCGGTCGCGCGTATCGTATCTTGAAAGCGATCTGCAAAACCGCGCATAGCTTTCTCTGTTTATTAGTAAAGTTTCACCACCACCACACGGTTCCTACCTTTGTATGCGCTGTGCTTTCGCCGCTCAGTTCCCGAAAAAGTGATAGGCCGCATGAACCTTCGCTCGCTGCTGCTGGCGCGCTTGCTCACGCCAGCGTTTTCACAGCGGTTGTATACGGTCATCGAGTGTGATCTATTCATGTCTGCGCGTGCGCGCTGACACCACACTTGTTAATTCAGTTAGTAGGCGAATGTGGCCAAGTTTATACAGCCGATAAAACTACTATCCTTACTCCGTATAGCTCGCTACTAATTTCCTAACGCAATTGATGCTTCGCAACGCGCAGAGCCGTTGTCGACGGCGATGGCGCTTTGCCCGCGTTCGCACCGAACGCGCGCGGCGTTGGTGACGTGTTTATGAAGAACGTGCCAACCTTTGCGGGTTGGCCATAACACCATAACACCCTATGGCGGTGTACCGTAGCGACCATAAGGCCATGGTCTCTGTGGTCACTAAATAAATGAAAACCACCGGATCATATATATTTCTCATTCTTTAATAGTTCAAATAACCAATTACACCATCACATCTTAATAGTCATAATTGGAAATACGTAATGCCCACCATAGTACAGCTTCGCTGGTCTTCCATCTCCACCCCAGTGGGAGGGTAGACAGTTCTTGTTTTTTTTTTTTTGCAAAATTTGCTTTGTCGACCTATATTGCCAAGACTGGAATAGGTAAAAAAACACGATCGATTTATTTTATCAAGTCTTAGGAGCAGTGATGAGGAAATCATACTCAAACATAATCGTTGGCTCAATTTTCATGATGTGCTGCTGCTCTGACACTAATGGAAATATAAATAACCCCTGTGGTGCCAAATTCTGTACAGCCGACGGCTGTAGGGGCACTCAGAAGGAAGACAACTTGAGCGGTAGTTATGCGTTGTCACATAGCTTATTTCAAACTCTAGGAAACGGTTAGAAATGTTATAGTATTACTTGGGGCTTATTGGCACCCTTGTTCGCTTCATATCAACGAATTGAAGTGTTGAGTATAAATTGCTTATTTATTTTGATGTTTTCGTCTTTCTATGAGTCATCTTACATTGGTAAATGTGTGAATAAATATTAAGGTGCTCATCTTGGGATTGTGTGCACCTTTGACTGGCTGATAGATCCCGTCACCTTTAACTGTTGCGTTTATAAATGTATGATGCTGCACAGACGAAGGTGCTCCGGAGTGCATACCGTGTTGACACAAGCACTCTTTTAGTGTTTCATGTCAACGGAAATAAATTAAGCATACGAAAGCTGGAACACATAATGAAAAAAAAAAAACTAAGATGCGACGTATTGATCGTGTGCGCATGAGGGCGCGCTTGCCGCACCAGTCACGAGGACAAAGGTCGGCTTGTGAGCATACCATGTTTGTGCACTTCGATCCATGACTTCATGTTACCTTGCTCGACTGCGATAGAATATAATGGGGATTAGATACCCGCGAAAGCCGCGGTGATTTTGACGTCACCGCTTTCATCACGCCAAGCTTGGTAATGGAAACTTCTGTACAAGTAGCATGACGTCATAGAGCAGAATACACAGGCCTGCTATAAAGGAGGCGTTGGCATACCCCTGTCCCTGTCCCCGCCTATAAGAAAAGTCACCAGTGACGTCATGAATAGCTCTTTTCTTTGTGATTTGTTTCGTGGCGAGCGCTCGCGAACGCAACGCCGGAGCGCTCGCCACGCCGGAGGGTTGGCGACAAGCCTCTTCCTCTCTCGAAATAGCGGCTGCGAGAGATTCGTCCAGTGCGACTATTCTCCCTTCTTCCCGGCGCCAGACAAATATGTAGAGGTCAGTGGGCAGTCGCCTTCCCCGGCACCGCTACAGCGCAACTGGAGACACGGAGATTTAACGAATCGGCTTATGAGTGCTACGAATATGCTCGCAAAGTGCCTCGAGCGGCCAGTTGCGTGGCAATTTTGCGTGTATTCGCTGCCTTCTTTCGTGCTCGGAAAAAAATCTCTTATGTAGCACGTATTCTGCAACAGAAAGCTGTATCGGGAGTTTTAATGCGATGGCGTTTAGGTCCCCGTGTCGCAGAAAATCCGGCGTTGGCAACCGGCGTGTGATCGCCGATGGCGGCAAAAACCATCCAACCAAATCGAACGCGCAGGCCCTCCACGTGGTGCAAGGTTTTGGTGAACAAAAATTAAATTTCACACAGTGAAATTCGTCAGAAAAATGGCAAAGTACGACTTTACCATTCGCCGTCGGATTCGCCGTCGGATTGTTTACCAATCGGCGTCGGATTGTAATCTGAATGTACGAGAAAACATAATTCTGCTACGAGGAAACTCGAACACACACCCATTTTTCAGCATTTCTACCAAACCTGCGCGCGTCGGGGCAATAGCAAACCATTAATAAATTAATAAAACAGGTGCTACGGCCTTCAGATTTTAATATAAGACAACTTATATTGCCCCTGGAAAAACGTCTTTCCAGCAATGCATTTCAGTTTAAAAGTGAAGCCGATCGCCGTAAGCTTGGTCTTTGTAAGCTGGTTTTCCCACATTCAGTGTTGCAGTGAATGAAGCCTACTTGCCGTATGCGAACGATGCGATGCGAACGGGTCCCGATAACGCTATCGCGTTCTACTCTTAAAGTCGAAGCTTAAGCGTCCTCCAATTTTTCATGTTGTTCTACAATTTTCTCATTGGCACTTTTCATCTAATTATAATATTTAAGAAGTTGAATAATCAGTTAAAACTAATTATGTAATTAGGCAGAATGCAAGAAATAACATGATTATCTCCAAGCGACGGCAAAGATTATCGTGGTTCTGTCCAGCTGCGTCGCTTTTGCGTATTTTTAAATTTGGGTGCATGATAGTTGGGACACCCTGTATACTATCTATACAGATGGGCTGGTGACTGGCTCTGTTCTCTACGGGATAATGCAATGAAGCAACAAATTCTACTTAGATATCAATATCAACGCAGCAAACAAAACACCTTTCAAGTGCCTCATGGCTTTAATCAATGCGAATAGCTTCACTGAAGTTACGCCGTTTGCTGTGCTGTTCTCTTCGCCTGCCGTTTACGTTTATAGATAAAGACAGAGGGGGGGGGGGGGTTGAAATTTACTTCCCCTTCCCTCTAACACTTCCTCTTCTAGGACGAGTAAGACGAGCGATAAAAATGGCTGCGGCTTAGCTCAGCTAAACCTGATATGCAAAGCAAAAGATTGGTTTCGCCTAGTGAAGTCCTGGCTTCGCTTGGTTAACCTTCGATTTAGCTGTAATTATTATACTTAGGTATACACACGTCGTCAAGCCAGGTATAAATTATAAGCCGACAAGTCCAAGCGTTTTACGAGCCGCACGGCTCGCTCTTCCTCGGTCTCCGACACTAGCTTCGCGCACTTGGCGTTCCGGACCCTCTCCAGTGAAGCAGCCCGCCGGGCGATATCCGCGGGGTGGTCAGACGCCGCTTGCCGACGATGGCTCAAAGCCTCCCGCGGAACGCTCACAGAAGACGGCCCGGCCTCGCTCTCATCCATGGCCAAGGTCGCAGTGACTAGGCGAGCACGGCGCTCCTCTTAACCAGGCGCGCGGCGAGTCACGTGTTCAGGCGGTGACCCAGCAGTGGAGTTCGCAGGCGCCTAGCTGGCGGCGGTGGCGGAGCTCGGTGCGGCGAGTCACGTGATGCGTTGTCAAGGCTACGGCGCAGCTGCGGTCAAATGAAGGTCAAATTGCCGGCGACGGCGAAACTCGGCTCGACTAGGTTAGTAAAGCTTTCGCTTTAAAACACCGTGCCAAGCAAGAACAGTGCAAAACGTTGCCAGAAACACGAACGCTCCTGTTCGGCTATTCGCTCGCACTTCATGCCAACTATCTCTGATGGTTTCTGGGCATTTTAAAAGTTATCTTTCAGCTCTTAACAACAACGAACTAGCATGCTACAGCCAATCTTTCAGAAGTGTTTGCGTACTATGTTGCGTTGAGTTTCCTGCAAAATGTATTAGAGGCAACTCTGGCGACGTTATTGTTCACCGATCTTATGAATGGTGGGTCGTATACGAATTCGCATAATCTTCGTGCTTAGGGCTTGAAACGTTGTGACGTAATTTCTTAGGGCTTATATTTCTAAAGTTCCAAGCACTCGTAGTTTGCTAAACGATGCAAGGCAATAAGTCACAATAATAGGCACACATCGCTTGTGCATGAATTATGAATTATGGGGTTTACGTGCCAAAACCACGATATGATTATGAGACACGCCGTAGTGGGGGACTCCGGAAATTTGGACCACCTGAGGTTCTGTAACGTGCACCTAAATCTAAGTACACGGGTGTTTTCACATTTCGCCCCCATCGATATGTCCACCGTGGCCGGACATATCTTAAACGACACCGCACAGCGCGATGCCGGCACACATTGTAGTGATCTTGCTAGGGACGAATACACATGACATCGCCAAATCAGTGCCCTCAAAGTCTCCTGACGAAGAGTAATTACGAGTTGCTTAATGAAAATGCGTTCACTAGTCGACGAAGTCGCCGAACACAGGAGTGAATAAAATTAGAAGTGAACACTGCACCGGCAGTGGAATTCGCCTTCGTACGTCGATGAATTGCCCTTCCCCCGCTGCAGTTATCGCAATCTCAAATTACTGTAGTGACCTACTCGGAAAAATACAAAGCTTAAGTCTTACCTAATTATGAGTATATTTTTTTAGCGTTACGGAAGAAAAAAAAGCCAGGATGATATACTTAAAGGCGAAGCAGCGCCGGCCAAGGTAGATAGGCTTTCGCGGTAAGGAAGGGTTTAGTCCTTCACGGCGTAGGCATTGCATCTCCTACGCCGCTAAATATAATAAGCAAGAATTCAATTCAGTACAAAATGCGCACAGAAATATCGCACTCAGCGTGTTAAGTCGCTCAGACAGCATCAGGGTATAACCACTTAACAAGCATGACGCATAGTTTTCACGTGAAAATCTAACAAGCAATTCATATGCACCTACGAACAGCAATCCCACGCCTGGGATACCTCTAGTCTACCAAATTTCCCAAGAAACCGAAATATCGAAGATGACCTCGGGCGAAACGAATAAAGCTGTTCAAGAAGCTCTTGACTGTAATAATTACGATAAAGAAAGCGTGGCTTGAGCCCCTTAGAAGCGAGGCGAGGCAAAATACGTCATATTAAAAAAATCAACAGTTCTGCATGAAGCAACTAGCAACGGTTCAACATGCGCAAAGTCACGCATCAAATAGATAAAAAACACGAACGGCGTGACAGCTAGGTGCGGCGATTTTAGGGCCCGCACAAAACCAAGAAAATCAGTTTTTGCAAGCCAGACGATGCACTCGTGCAGTCGTGCACCTTAAATATAGAGCAACACGGTAAATAAGCGACAAACGGTAGACAAGCAGCAAACCGCATTGAGAACCTAAGCGAAATGTCTATAACCCGCATGCTGCACTGCGCGAAAACCGAACTAATATGGGTAGGCCGTGATAAACATCATCGCTTGCCCGTGTGAATTGATAGAGCACGACCAATTAAACACCGAGATGACAAAAGAAGACTTGACAGCAAGACATTTCCCGCTGAGCGGCAGGGATCCATTGTTGCCGTTTCTCCCGCTCGCGAGGCCTCGCAGGGGAATGATTGAAAAGGTGTCGTCGGCTGGTGTTCGCAGGTATCTGAGGCCCTCAACGCGCAAAAATTGTTCTTCGACATGCCTTGAAGCTTCGGCCACCACTCATATACGGCGGGTGTTGCTTATTCGTGCTTATGTATAGGCTTATATATGCTTAGCAAGAGTGGCACCAGTATCGCGTGCAGGTCGGGCTACGCCCTATAACGGCGGTTTCATGATCGTGTTCACATCACGTGACCGCTGAAATTACACAACTCTTTTGGCTGCGTTGCGCCAATGCCATGAATCTTAGCGACAATTCATTGCACCTGTCCTTGAAGCAAATGCCACGCTTTGATGAAAACGGCAATATAGAGTACAGTGTTTAAAAAGGTAAAGAAATAAATAAATAAATAAATAAATAAATAAATAAATAAATAAATAAATAAATAAATAGGAGAAAGGTAAGGTTATATTTTCTCCGAAATTTGGTTTTCTCCGAAAAGGGTCTGTGAAATCAAATTTACCGGAGAGCTAAGACGGCATCTAGCGTACATGTGCTTCGATGCAAGGAGTCCGACGCGGTCAAGGTCACGTGTCATCGTGCCACCCGAGCAAGGATTAAGCGACGGAAAGCATCCCGTCGGGCAAATTATAAGGTTCGGTTCTCCTTGTACCCTTTAACGGTCAAAACTTGTTTCCGCAGTGGCTTGTAAGAACGTCGTCAAATACGCGTAGTCATTTGTCTCTATCATACGTTGGAGCACTATATACCCGCATAAGATTACAAATAAGGCCTCTCTTTATTTATCATATCAGCATATGGCGTTCAGCCCTTCTTAGAATGCTTTCCAAAAATTGTTTACTGTGTTGGATCCAACAGAATACACATCGTTTGAGTCAACAAAGTTAGTGAAATAGATATTCACAGATAAAACCATCACGTAAGCGCGCGCGCGCGCACGCACGCACACACACAAACACACAAACACGCAAAGAATTCAAGATGGTTAAAGTTCATCAGGAGAAGTACATGCAACAAAAGAAAAAAAGATTCGGTGGAAATAAAAATCTAAGAATTATGCCGAATTTTGGACAAATAACGGAAAACGTCGAACTGTAAGCACAGTGCAACACTTTATAGTACTAAAGTACCGTGTGCATGTCAACGGGGATGGTATGGTAGTAAGACGCATACGCCTAATGCTGTAATTCATTTGGCGATGTCATTTTTATGAAATTCCCTATAAACCAATTTCGCATTGAATCAATTTAGCGGGAGATAGCGAAAGGTCTACATATACTCGTAGTCTGCATTCCTCCACTTGCACACGATAGCTCGTTTCGGATGCCGGTGCACAAAGGTTGATGCACTGTTGCCAACGGTGACAAGCTGTATGAAAGGTGACGAACTATATGAAATAATACATTGTGCAACTGTCGCATTTATGTAAACGTGGCTGACGGCCGCTGGAAAGTGTGGTGTCGTGGCTTGTATGAGTTTCGGTTTCGGATGATTGATGATGCTCACTATTGACATCTTTCGTTGCAACGGGGTGGCGGCCAAGATGTCAACTAGCCTGCTCGACCCAACGAATGTTTGTTACATCTGTTGCCGTCTGACATTTTGCCTATCTCTACGTTATAATATCTCACCTCACTAAAACCTATATCTCCGTACTGCCAAGTTACCTGAGCTTGTAACAACCGAGGCTCCACCTCTTCGCTGCGTATTTTCCACCAATAATATATAAATGTATCTTACGTTGACCACTGACCAGGTAATGCTCCTATCAGTTTTGGACTCCGGTGATCCTGGAAAGTGAACGTTGCCTACGGTCCTGGCTGGGTGAATATCTCGTGGCTCCTATATAGTGACCAATTATAGAGGCACCCCATGACGTCACCTAGGCTAAATGTTCAGAAATATCTCGTAATAAAACGTTATTCTCCCACTCGTCGTTTGTGCCTCAGTCAGTTCCGTTTTGCCTGGTGGGCGCACTCTTCGGCTAAGCCGCTTGGCTTCATAAGCCACCCCCCTGTCGGCGCTACAACGCGAAAGTGTAAATGCCACATGGGTAAGACACGCTGAGCTCCAAAGCCGATACACCGGGCGCGGCACCCCGGCGTATATAGAAGGCGAGACGACGTGAATAACCGCGGCTTCACCTTCTAGTGCACTCGCCTGTGCCACGTATTCCAACTCGTCGTCCCAGAGCAGCTCCTGCATGTCAGCTGCCGATCGGAAGCCCGGCAGCCTGCCCAGCGCGGTTTCACTCCGGAACTCGTTGTGCAGTCTCAAGATGAGGGCGCGCTGCTCGGAGTCCACGCCGCTGACCTTTATCTTGCACCACGAGTTTCGCGGCTTGCACGCCGTGTGCTGAGGGTTCTTTTGGCGGTAGCTCGCCGGGCAGCTTTGAGCTGCGGCAGGCGAACAGACGGCCGCCATCGCCAGCAGAAATAGCAAGACAACGGCAACTGTTACCATCTTGACGCTGCTTTGAATGAGCTCCTGCTTCTCGTTGCTCGCTGCCTGCTAGCGACTGGCACCCGGTCACTGTGTTTGGACTGATGATGATGATTTCGTGCAGTGGTACACACCTGCCATGAGGTATGACTGATTATGATGACGATTTCCATACTGTGGCGCATACCCACATCGGGGGATTGACCAAGAAGCGGACGATTCATCTAAAAAAAAAAAAGCAAGAGAAGCTGAGTAAATAAAAGCCACATAATAGAGCTTAAGAAGAGAGACAGAAAAGAAACCATGCAGGATTGGTTGAACATGAATAAAGTAGGACTCGGGCTTTGCATGGCACGTTTGAGCCCAGAAGAAGGAGCATAATATCAAATATTTTACGCTCTCGAAAGATGAATCCGGTTCCAGCAAATATTGACTGTTTTGTTCTTTCACCATGCAAATTGTCCGATTTATTGGAAAATATTGGAAAGGGATTTGAAGACAGGTTCACTTCAATAGTTCCAACGTACCAATTGAAATCATTACCGCTAGAGTAATTTATGGAAGTTACGTCTTTATTGCTGCGCGTGTGATTATTCATTCTATTGTAAAGATTGATTGTATTTCCATTTCTGTAATGACTCTTCGGGGTTAACAGTATCAATAAACAAACAAACGTTACAAGAATTGGCAGCTGTTGTTCGCTCTCTGCCTTCTTCAGCGTCAGGCCCGGGTGTAGTTATCACAGCCGTGATAAAAATTCTGTATGAATTGTCCCCGCAAGAAATTTTGAATATGGTAAATTATTCTTTAAAACATGCCTGGATAACCTCAGAATGTAAAATTGCTAAGATAATTACCATAATCAAAAAACAGGAAGGTGGATATGATTGAGATAATATTAGACCAATTTCTGTCACATCCAATTTGGTTAAACTAATAGAAAGAATTTGGAATTCTCGAACGACAACCTATATTTCTGAAAACTTAATACTTAGCCCCAGTCAAATTGGCTTTAGATCTGGGTGCTCGATATGGTGTGCGCACGTAGACTTAGAGAATCGCATACAACTTGCTCGGCGCCGAAGAGAATATTCAGCGTTAGTTACCCTAGATCTAGCTAAAGCGTATGATTCCGTGGAACATGGCGAACTGATAAAGCAACTAGAGATTTGCAGGTTTCCGAAATTCATCACGGCGTGGGTGGCGGAATTTTTAAGGGACAGAGAATTGTACTGTTTTCAAAGCGGATGTTCATCGCCTAGGTATAAGCAGAAACGCGGCGTACCACAAGGGTCAATGTTATTTCCTGTTTTATTTAATATATTTTTAAGCTCCATCCCGCTGCTCCAGGACATTCATGTTAACGTTTATGCCGATTACATCACTTTTTTATGCACCGAACGATGATCTACATTCACTTTTATCAAATGTTACAAAATTACTTACCTACTCTCGAAACTTGGATTAAGAACATACATATGTCTCTGAACGTTAGTAAAAGTGCACTTCTCTTTCCTTTAGATGTTGCCATTCACATTTCACTGATGTATCGTCAAGAGTTCATTCACCAGGTGGATTCTCTTAAATACCTGGGAATCACGTATGATGGGACACTGAACTGGAGAAGCCACTTTGAAAAAATTGGCTGTGGTTTAGCTCTGGTTAATCCTAGTCAAGTAGTGATAGCTACAGACCCGCGGCTGCGCTTAGGCATTTAGCGGCATCGCTTTCACGGCGTTTGGCCAACCGTTCGGCACGCTCCTCTTGAGTCTTTTAAGCGCGCTGTCTCCTCTTCATTTCTACGGCGATGCCTGGCCTCCTTCAGGCTGGCCGACTTCAACACCATCCATACTGCGGCCTCAACTATGGCTGCGGCGACGCGAGCCTTCTATACTCCCGGTTATCACAGGAGGTGCGGAGCGCGGGGTGTGACGTCATACAGAGGGCGCAGCGAACGCCCAATGGCTAGTAGTAGTGATTTTATAGAAGAAGAAAGTGACGCTTATTTCTGCTGTCCAATAGGGAGCACGGCGCAGCGTCAGGGGAAGGGGAAAAAGGAGATAAAGATGTAGAAAGAAAGGGAAGAGAATGAGAAGCAGCAAGAGTCTCATCCGATCATGGAGGAGGCTGGTGATGGAGGCGGTGGCCTGCTAGGGACGAGCGCTTAGCGATGGGCGGAGATTCCATTCAGTTCCACAAACTCCAAAAGGCTATGGAGAGCTCGGAGGTGGGTAGGCGACGGGAACAGGAGGTCGCTGGTTGTCGCAGCAGGTAGACCCTGTTGTCTGTAGGCAGTGATGACCCTTGAGTGGTCCTGTGCCAGCGCTGGGCAAGCACAGAGAAGGTGCTCGAGGGTCTCGGGGTCGCCACAACGTTCGCAGGCCGGTGATGCCCAATGGCTCAACCAACGGCAGGAGCGGTGGCTGCGCGGCGACTGCGACGAGAGGAGTTGCCGGAGAATCGAGGCCCGTGGTGTCACGTCACACAAAGGGCACGGCGAGCGCGCCAGCTGTGGCGATTGCCAGGCAATGGCGGACGCGCGCCTGTAGGAGCGGTGGCCACGCGGCGACCGCGACGAGCCGAGTCGCCGGAGAATCCAGGCCCGTGGTGTGACGTCACACAGAGGGCGCGGCGAGCGCCCAACGGCTAAAGCTTTACCAACGGCAGCAGCGGTCGCCGCGCGGCGACCGCGACGAGCCGAGTTGCTGGAGAATCGAGGGCCGTGATGTGACGTCACAGTGCGGCCACGGCTAAAAGTGCGGCGACGGCGAAGAGGCAAAAACCTGGCGTAATGTAGCTATCACTACAAAAGTCGCGTCTAAGGCAACTCGTGCCATGGGATGGTTATGTAAGCTCAGTAACCGACGATGTGGCCGGCGAAGGCATACATTAATTATGATATATTATTATATGTGTGTCCGACCCATCATAGAATTTGGGTGTGTCTTGTTTTCCGACAGCCCAGCTTATAAAATTCAGCCTCTGATAATGTTAGAAAGAGAAGCTCTGCGATGTGCCTTGGACTCCCCGAGTTTGTTGCAAACACCGTTCTGTATACGGAAGCGTGAATACCATGCTTAAAAAGCAAACTGAGGATTCTTACACTCCAAACGTTTCTAAAATTTACGAGTCTCCTCAAAGAACATCAACGTATCTTTTCATTAACGAACCAAGTTCATTTTTAATAATCATTAGTCGCGATTACACACCCCTCAGATCGTTTTCGTACAGGCACAGCTAACACCATTGAATGTGCAAATTCAACACATTCACCCAACAAGTCAATCCAAGATAAGCCTCCAGATAGAATTTGACGATATCTTCCCCTCAAATACTAAACTAATGTCATACCAATATTTAAATGACCAAGAACAAGATTACCTTTCTCACCCGGAAACAAACAATATAATAGCCACTGATGCTTCACTGTCCGAAGCGAAGGCTGGCATAGGCATTTTCTCTCCGTCTCTTAAATGGTACTTTTCTATTGGCCTTCCGGATTACACGCCTATTTTCACAGCATAATTACTGGCCATTGTTCTAGCACTACGTAAACTTCCTGCAAATCAATCGACAGATGTCGTAGTTACAGATTCTCTATTTGTATGTGTGTCACTTTCCACGGCAACGAATTCAGCTCTCCTTAGTTTGTTCCAAAATTTAGCGCCTAAAAGTTTACAAAAAGTTAACTTGCTGTGGGTTGCTGGCCACCGCGGTTTATATCTAAACGAAATTGCAGATTTATTATCCAGAACGTCTCTAAGTGGGCCTTTGATCCCTGTTTTACCGGGCTTACGTCACTGCATCGAGATACAGAAAATTTTGTTTGCAAAATGATTTAAGCAACTTACCGGTGAAACAATCCCCAGATTTTCAGCATCTTGGTTTTTTCTGGAATAAACAGTGGTGTCCTTCTCAGCAGTTGGAAGTTACATACACCAGATTACCCTGTCGCATCCCGCAACTGAATTTTTATTTACATGGAGCTGGTCTGGCGATGTCCCCTCTATGCCACAACTGCCTGGAAATTGAATCAACAGAACACTACTTTTTTATCATGCAGACGATATTCACACCAGAGAAACTACTTACTCAAAGCTCCACTCTACAAAACTGGATTAGGATTAAGCATAGCAGTACTATTCGGGGCCTCGACGCTAGGCTGTTGTCACAGAGACGTGTGTTGCGCGGTATTTGGTTATTTAACTGAAACAAAATGATTACCCAGCTAATTATCGTATCTGTATTCTACACATCATATATGCATTCTCCACCCTTTCTACTGTCGGGTGGAGGCATGTTACAATTGCTGAAGAGTGGGGCATCGCGCCGATTTATGCTCCCTGCCCAAGCAAAACCGCTGCACCCGCTGTGGCGACAACCGCCCTCCCCTTATTGCGGACACCGAAACCAAATGCCAGGCACGTTGCATCGTGTGCAGCGGACCGCATACCACCAGCAGTTCGAACTGTAAATTTCGCTTTATCGCTCCGTTGTCGTCCTACGGGCACCATGTAGCCGCAGTGGCTTCTCTGAAAAGCTGATGCAGCGCTACGCAGGGCCCTACACGATAATGCGTCAGCTTGGCGATCTTAACTACGAGATCGCTCCGTTGGACTAGCGTGGCCCACTGACGTTGTGCATGTGCGCCCGGCTGAAGCCTTACTTTGCCGCGAGTTCGCCTGCCTTATAGTTAGCGCCGAGACGGCGCCTAAATTTACAGGCGGGGGTTATGTTACGGCGCAGCAAAGAGCGGCGCCAGTCAGATAAAGATGATTTCACGGGTAGAAGTGGACTCTGTCTCGACAGCCATCTTGTTTATGCACGTTGCCTCTCTTGAAAATAGTGTAAATACATCTTTATATGTGCCTTCCGCATCGTAGCAATATATTGAGATCAGACGGCTTATATTGCCCCTGGAAAAATGGCGTCCCAGCGTTCCATTTGTGTCTACAAGTGACGCCGACTTTAATAGAGATCAGTGTAACCTTGGTCATTGTAATCTGGCTTTCCCACATTGGATGCTGCAGTGAAGCCTACTCAAAAAGAAAATTGCGATGCGAAACGCGTTTCACTCTTCAAGGCGAACCTTAAGCATCCTCTTTTTCGTTTTCCTTCACTTTCCTGCATCAACTAAGAATTGTCGCCGCACTACACTTCAGAGCTGCCAGCAGCCGTGGTCACATATACAGGAAGCCGCGTGTCGCCGAAGATCCGGGGTCGGCTTCGGCGGATTGGTCCGTGACGAAGATTCACTTTATAAATTAATATATATATATAATATATAATATATATATATATATAATATACTGATAATATAATAAAAAGTTGAATCCTTGAAAAAGGTCGGGTCCGTGAAAAAGGTCGGGCCACCGACCCGAACAACTGTGGGAACATAAGAAACCGAGATAACGCGAATGTTGGGCGTCTGATTTGCCGAGATATATAGAAGGGGTGGGTGTGTGGTGTGTGGTGGGGGGTGTGGGTGTGTGGGTGGTGTGGGTGTGTGTGTGGTGTTGTGTGGTGTGTGTGTGTGGGTGGTGTGTTGGTTGTGTGTGTGGGTGTGTGTGTGTGTGGTGGTGTGTTGGGGTGTTGGGTGTGGTGTGTGGTGGTTGTGTGTTGTGGTGGGTGGGTGTGGTGTGTGGTGTTGGGGTGTGTGTGGTGTGTGTGTGTGTGTGTTGTGTGGTGTGTGTGTGTGGTGTTGGTGTGTGTGTGAGTGTGTGGTGTGTGTGTGTGTGTGTGTGTGTGTGTGTGTGTGTGTGTGTGTGTGTGTGTGTGTGTGTGTGTGTGTGTGTGTGTGTGTGTGTGTGTGTGTGTGTGTGTGTGTGTGTGTGTGTGTGTGTGTGTGTGTGTGTGTGTGTGTGTGTGTGTGTGTGTGTGTGTGTGTGTGTGTGGTGTGTGTGTGTGTGTGTGTGTGTGTGTGTGTGTGTGTGTGTGTGTGTGTGTGTGTGGTGTGTGTGTGTGTGTGTGTGTGTGTGTGTGTGTGTGTGTGTGTGTGTGTGTGTGTGTGTGTGTGTGTGTGTGTGTGTGTGTGTGTGTGTGTGTGTGTGTGTGGTGTGTGTGTGTGTGTGTGTGTGTGTGTGTGTGTGTGTGTGTGTGTGTGTGTGTGTTGTGTGTGTGGTGTGTGTGTGTGTGTGTGTGTGTGTGTGTGTGTGTGTGTGTGTGTGTGTGTGTGTGTGCCCACGCCTTGGTATATGACATGCTATATAGGGGCTTATATTGCTACGCCATTTTATCATTAAAGTTACTCATACCTTGTTTTACATTCTTGACAAAGTTATTCCTCGTGTAGTGCGACGATTTATTAGACGGCAATGACGTCTCACACAATCGAGATAATCGAGTACACAGCGGCAGATGCAAGAGCGCTTCTTCTTCCTCTTCTTCACTACAATGGCCCCCGGGAGAGAAGATTAGCCATCCTGGCGACTTACGGCGTAGGTAGGATCAGGAGGTCATAGTATGGCTTAAGTCGGCTGACATGAACCGTGTCACGCCCGCGATGTCTAAGGTTGAGTGATGGCGTCACAGGCTCGACAACGTAGTTGACAGCAGAGGTACGGTCGATGACGCGGTAAGGGCCATCATAGCGTGCATAAAGTTTGGTTGAAAGGCCAGGGCTGTGAGGTGGGATCCACAACCAAACAAGGGAACCAGGCGGAAAATGTGGCACGTTACTGTCATGCCGCAGCTTTTGGCGGCCTTGAGTGGCGGTCGTAAGGGTACGAGCGAGCTGCCTACAGTCCTCTGCGTATTTGGCGGCTTCAGACACTGACGTACATTCAGAAGCGTCGGGCCGGTATGGGAGGAGCGTGTCCATTGTACACGAGGGCTCGCGGCCATATAGCAGAAAGAATGGCGAAAAGCCAGTGGTAGCTTTTGTGGCAGTATTATAGGCATACGTTACGAACGGCAAAACAGTATCCCAGTTACTGTGATCCTAGGCAACGTACATAGTCAACATGTCACCGAGTGTGCGGTTGAACCTCTCTGTCAAGCCGTTCGTTTGCGGATGGTAGGCGGTAGACTTGCGGTGAACGATGCTGCATGCAGCGAGAAGGGCTTGTATTACTTCGAACAGGAACACACGCCCCCGGTCGCTGAGCAGTTCGCGTGGTGCTCCATGTCGAAGAACGAAGTGCCGCAAGATGAACAAGGCAACTTCGTGCGCAGAGGCCGCCGGGAGTGCGGCAGTCTCGGAGTAGCGCGTCAAGTGGTCGACACCTACAATTATCCATCGGTTACCCGAGGCACTACAGGGAAGTGGTCCGTATAGGTCTATGCCGACGCGATCAAATGGCCGGGCCGGGCAGGGGAGCGGCTGTAACTCGCCAGGAGGGCGCTGTTGAATTTTACGCCGTTGGCACGCCATGCAAGCGCGCACATACTGGCGCACGAAGTGATACATGCCGTGCCAGTAGAAACGCTGCCTCAGCCGAGTATACGTTTTCAGAACGCCGGCGTGAGTGACCATATTATGAGGAGCAGCATGGAAATAAGCGCATATGTCGGTATGCATGTGTCGTGGTATCACAAGCAGCCATTTGTGACCATCAGGCAAATAGTTTCTGCGGTAAAGGACGTTGTCGCGAACAGCAAAGTGAGCGGCTTGGCGACGAAGTGTTCGAGAAGAGGGTGTGACGGATGGATCGTGGAGGAAATTCAGCATAGCTGAAAGCAGGGGATCCTTACGCTGCTAGTCCGGCATATCAGCGATGTTGATGGTTGACATCGATGCGAAAGGCGTTGAAACTGAAGCCACATCGGAAGGTATCGGCGATCGGGAAAGCGCATCGGCGTCAGAGTGCTTTCTGCCTGATCTGTAGACAACGCGGATGTTATATTCTTGCAAGCGAAGTGCCCAGCGACCGAGGCGACCTGACGGATCTTTCAACAAAGACAGCCAGCAAAGGGCGTGGTGGTCGGTAACAATGTCAAAAGGGCGACCATATAGTATGGACGAAATTTGACGAGAGCCCAAATAATGGCCAAGCACTCCTTTTCTGTCACAGAGTAGTTGGCTTCTGCCTTCTTTAAAGTGCGGCTCGCATATGCGACGACGTACTCGTCGTAGCCGTCTTTCCGTTGGGCTAGGACTGCACCAAGTCCGATGCCGCTGGCGTCCGTGTGTAGCTCTGCGGGCGCTGTGGGATCGTAGTGTCGAAGAATCGGCGGCGAAGTAAGTAGGCGACGTAGTTGCTTAAAGGCTTCGTCACATGAATTTGACCACGTGGACATGCCGCCGCTAGCGGTAAGCAAATTGGTCAGTGGTGCGATGATAGTTGCAAAATTGCGCACAAAACGCCGAAAATAAGAGCAGAGCCCTATAAAGCTGCGGAGTGCCTTAAGAGTAGTGGGCATCGCAAACTCTGCGACCGCGCGAAGTTTGGCTGGGTCAGGAAGCACACCGTCCTTCGAAACAACGTGTCCCAATATTGTGAACTTGCGGGCAGCAAAACAGCACTTTTTGATGTTGAGTTGGAGGCCGGCAGAGGTGAGGCAGGTAAGTATATCCCGCAAGCGAACGAGGTGCGTCGGGAAATCGGGCGAAAACACGACGATATCATCAAGGTAGCACAGACATGTTTTCCACTTGTAGTTACGAAGGATGGTGTCCATCATACGCTCGAAAGTAGCTGGCGCGTTGCAGAGCCCGAACGGCATTAGGTAAATTCGTACAAGCCGTCGGACGTGACGAAAGCTATCTTCTCAGTCTTCTTCAGCCATCGGCACTTGCCAATAGCCGGAGCGAAGATCCAAGGATGAGAAGTACTTAGCGCCTTGTAGGGAGTCGAGGGCGTCATCTATCCGAGTCAGCGGATAGACATCTTTACGGGTTATCTTATTGAGCCGACGGTAATCCACACAGAAGCGTATTGAGCAGTCCTTCTTGCGTACTAATACTACAGGAGACGCCCAAGGACTGTGGGAAGGCCGAATGACGCCACGATGCAGCATATCGTCGACTTGCTCGGTAATTATCTGTCGCTCGGCTGCCGACACGCGGTATGGTCGCTGGCGTAATGGTGGATAGGAACCAGTGTGGACGCTGTCAGTAACGGTCGCCGTACGTCCCAGGGATGGTTGGTCGCAATCAAACGACGAGCGAAAATTCTGAAGAAGCGCGAGGACTTGCTGGCGGTACGCAGGTGGGAGATCGGCGTCCAAGGCAGGTTCGAGAACGTCTGACGACGACGACAATGATGATGATGATGCGCACAGCAATGGAGAAGTGAGGGCGTCGAGCTCATAACAGGCCATGTCGTCGGAAGTATCGAGAATGTGAAGCGGGTCAAGGGGCTGAACACGACCAAGGGATTCTCCACGCAGTAAGGTCACAGGGGATTGATACGGGTTACACATAAACATAGCGGATAATCCAGATACAGTGTTCAGGACAGCAAACGGGAAAGGTAGAGCCTTGCGATGTATAAAAATAGGCGACGGTGTAAAAAGCACCGTAGCGTCTGGCGCGGCGGAGCAAGATACGGGCACAAGAACCGCCATTTCGCGTGGTATGTCCGTATCGGACACAACGGTGAGCTTGGCGGCTTTACTTGCCGAAGGGTCAGGCAGCGGGATATCGGAAAGCGGGAAAAGCGCCAGTTGGGCCCGAGCACAGTCGATGATGGCACGATGGTGAGACAGGAAGTCCCAGCCGAGGATGATGTCATGTGAACATGAAGGCAGTACGAAAAATTCAACATAAACAATGCCGGCAATGACCACCCTTGCGGTACATTGAGCAAGCGGTGCTACATGCTGCGCACTCGCGGTTCGCAGTAGCAAACCAGACAACGGCGTGGTGACCTTGTGGAGCTTACGACAAAGCTTTTCGTCCATAACAGAAACTGCAGCCCCAGTATCAATAAGCGCAATTGTGACAGTTCCTTCGATCAAAACGTCCAGTAAATTGCGTGGCGACTGTGCAGGCCTTGTAGAAATTGCGAAGTTGGCAGTTCGTGCCTGCAGAACTGCAGCAACTAGTTTCCCACGCTAGGTGACTGGCGACGACGTAAGGGGGAAAGCGAGCGACGACGCGGTGACGGAGAACGATGGTTGCCGAAAGGACGTCGAGGAGACGGCGAATACTCTGGGTTGGGATGCATGGAATGCCCGGTAGCATTATGGGGATAGCCCTACCCAGGCGTTGCGACAGCAGGGTTAGCAGGTGGCATGCGACGATGGCAGAAGCGCGCGACATGGCCGGCGAAACCACAAGCGAAACAAATGGGTTGGTTGTAGCGTGTGCGCCAAGGGTTCTGAACTTGGCTTCGAGGCGGAATAGGACGCGACGCGGGAGTAGGCACGGGTTGAGGTCGCATGGTCGCAGGAAACGCGAATGTGGGCGGCGCAGGTCGCGCTGCGACAGCGGCATAGGTCAGAGGTGCAGCCACGGGAGGACAGGGTTGAGCCAAAGGTAGCGATTCGGTAAGTTCCTCGCGAATGGCTCTCCTAATGGGAGCAGCCAGAGATGTGTCAGGCTGTAGAGGGCGATCGCTGAGAGGCAGCACAGAGAGTTGGCGGGCCGCCTCCTCACGAATAAAATCCTTAATCTGAACGGAGAGTGCGGACTCGGGCGTGTTGTTGGAGGGAAGCGTGAGGCCCGAAAGAGAGTAGCCAGGTGCAACAGCGCTGCGCGCAAGGACCCTTTGTCGACGCAGCTCATCGAAGCTCTGGCAAAGAGTGACGACAGATGCGACAGATGAAGGGTTTCGCGCAAGGAGCATTTGAAATGCGTCGTCCTCGATGCCCTTGAGGATGTGCTTCACCTTGTCTTCTTCACTCATGGTGGAATCGACGTGGGCGCAAATATTCACGACATCCTCTATGTAGCTGGTGTACGTCTCGCCCGGCTGTTGAGCGCGCTGGCGTAGCCGCTGTTCAGCACGAAGCTTTCGCAAGGCTGGACGGCCGAAGACTTCCGCGAAAGCTGTCTTGAAAGTGGACCAGGTTTGGAGTTCCCGCTCATGATTATGGAACCAGAGGTTCGCAACGTCAGCAAGATAGAAGATGACTCTACGTAACTTCGTCGGGTCATCCCACTTGTTGTGGTCACTGACGCGCTCGTAGGTAGAGAGCCAATCTTCCATGTCAGTCTCACCGGCTCTGCTAAAGACAGGAGGGTCCCGCTGCCGATGGACGGCGCCGCAGATGATGGGAGCGGCGGAAGCTGCAGGCTGATGGTCGGTAGGCTCGAGCATGGTAGCGGCTGAAGCAGTCGGCAACGTTCGGCTGCGAAGTTCCAGGGTGAGGTCGGGGATTGCAGCACCTTCCACCAAATGTAGTGCGACGATTTATTAGACGGCAATGACGTCTCACACAATCGAGATAGTCCACGAACGCTGATCACGTGCACAGCGGCAGATGCAAGAGCGCTTCTTCTTTCTCTTCTTCGCTACACTCGGAATTTGGAGAATGATAGCCCGCAAACAAACGTAATGAAAGAAAACGTCGACAGGGCATGCGTTTTATGTTTAATTTTCTCAGACTGAAATAATAAAAGTGCGAAACAATAACACAAACCTGAAAACGTTGTAATTCTTTTTTTGCGTGGTTGTGCACAACCTCCGGTGTCTATCCACGCGAGAGGCCGCGTTTCTACCAGAAAGCTTGCCTTCGTGCATAGCGTTCGCAGCCAGCGTTTCCAGGTAAACATTACGGTTACATAAGCTGGAGTTGCCAGGAAGCGTGAAAAGCACTCAGAGATCTTTTAACGCTGTCGCATTCCACTATTAATGGCTAAGCTTAAGCGTACTCCAAGTTTTTGTTATTATCATGCTGTCATTATCATCAGTACAACCTTCGCCACGCCACATTCAGCAAGATAGTCGTAAAGCTGCACAGACTTCACGTCTGTGCAGTCATATGGTAATTGTAACTGATCCCTCTCTCTCTGATATGTCTCTCTCAGACAGAGATCAGTTACAATGATGATGAAAGAGTTACTGATATGAGAAAGAGAAAACGTAAGCATAACTTGCTATCTCAAGTATAATTTTACAGGAAAAGACATATGAAAGACAAGAGGCTTCGTATAAGAGGCTTCAGAGAAAAAGCGCATGCTGCAACAGTTACAAGTACTGTTGGAAATGTATGTCCTGCTTTACTCACTTTCTATCTTCGCAACCTATAGCTCTGAGGTTCAAGAGAATTGATTCAACCTAGTGGCACACCACCAGATAGCGACCTATACAGGAATTGCCGTTTCTTCAATAGACATGTTCGTATTTCTCTACAGCTTTGCGTTTACATATCTAGACACCAGATTCTTACTTGTCTTGCTATTCATTGTTCAAATGCCTATAACATTTCTTCAATTCAGTGTTACAGCTGAGCTGTTAAGGGCTAGTTCCCCAAGGATCGTGTCCACGCGTAGAATAAAAAAAATATAGCATCAGCATTTCGGCTCGATGTGCCTGGTGTGCTTCAGCCAGTTGTGCCTTAGCACAAGTGTCAAAACGGATGACTAACATGACTGAGAGTTCATGACATCAATAACATCACATGCTCGACAATTTTTTTACGAAAGTTCGCCCAGCGGCATAAACTGTTAAGCATACATCACGAATAATGATAATAAATTAACGCGTGGCGCACACCCGCATTAGATATGAGGGCATGAGCCAGTGATATACGGGTATGAGCCAGGGGCAAGAAAGAAATAAAGAAAGGAAGGAAGGAAGAAAGGAAAGAAAGAAAGAAAGAAAGAAAGAAAGAAAGAAAGAAAGAAGGTAAGAAAGAAATCAGGTGTGGCTCATATTACTAAATTGCACTGTAACAGTAGTTTCAAAAAAAAAATCACAGCATATCCACGGGGTGAATGATGATGAGTGGGCGAAGCTCCGGATGGAATCATCGGATCTCCCGCTTAATTAAGGGGACGCTAGCACAAACGCGTTAGAAACGTGCAGTACTCTCTAGTAAGGGGGAGCGTCCACAGCGTCTTACGCAGCCATTTACACATGCCGGAACGTGCACCGCGTTTCCCGACGCCATCACATGACTGCTGAGAGAGTATACCCCCCGTATTCATAAACGCTCCTCGACTTGAACTTGACTTGCCACCGCCTTGGGCAGCGCGTTCGAAACGCGTTGAAGGTAAGGCGGAGAGGCCACAGCGTCTTACACCAGCTTCTTACACGTGCCGTAACGCGCTAGCACAAACGCGTTAGAAACGCGCTAGAAACGCGCTCTTTCGTTAATGTTGGGTATTTATTGCCATCGTGGTGCGTGTGTCTATGTGCGCTTCGTGGCGTAGTGGTTAGCGCCGCGCGTTCGGAAGCCAGGGGTCCCTGGTTCGATTCCGCGCTACGGACACAACTTTCGGAATTTCTTTTTCATAAAACGCCGGAAGCGTTCTCCGGAAGCCGGAAGCTGGCTTCCGGAACCGGAAGTGGAAACGGAAGCGGAACCGGAAGTGGAACCGGAAGCGGAAGTCGGCTTCCGGTTATACTATACGTATACATATATATGTATATATGGGTATACATACATATACGGACACACAACGCCATCTATTGAGAAATTCATAAAACTAGACGTGGCTACCCACTACGACGGGGACGAACGGGTGCCGCTATAAGGAGCTTCGCCCCTAAAACCGTATCTAAAAGTTCAGGTGCCCAATTCTTGGCCAATCCCCCGGAGTGGGTACGAGCCATGTGCTGAGGATATCATCATCATCATCATCATACCATGCAATGTTGCATATGTGGGTATGAGCCGCCGGTATGACCTTGGAGATCTCACAGGACCCTGACGCTGCCATGCAGTGTGCCGCGGCTATGAACGCTGTGGCTCATACGCTATAGTCTATTACGATGGGGAGCACTTGGCGCAGCAAACGCACTACTTGGCCATCGCGCCGGGCGAGAAGAAGACGCTGGTGTTCTTTGACATGCGTCTCCGGCATGTTCTTTGACGAACATGTCGGAGACGCTCAATTTAATCAATAATGGCAATATATCACTTCACTATAGCAATATTCACGACAGCAGACCCACCGTACTCACAGCTTCAGTGGTTTCCATCTTCACAGTAGTGAAAGGGCTCTGAATTTTTTTAGTTTCTTTTATAGCGACCGCATGGCTATAGCGCAGTTGCGTCAGCATTCTCGTTAAATTACTCGCTCCTCCCATAGGCTTGCTACAGAGGCCACCAGCATTTCTACAAATAAACTTTATTATTTCATGGTTCATGCCAAACGGTCCTATTTCTGTTTTTAAGAGAACAGAAATAGCAACTTGTTTTTTAGAAAGAAGTGACTGTCACAAAGTATCCTTACGTGATTAGAATGCGAAAGCAAAAGGACTTTTCTATATTATTACCTCAAATGAAAACTCCACTTTAATCCACCTTGCTCTCATTTGTACCAATCTTAATCCAACTTAATCCGCCTCAACACAGTTTAATCCACAATTCTCTAATTTGTACCAACCTGAATCCACATTAAACCAATTTGGGGAGCGGGCCACGGCGTTCGTCCTACGTATGGTAGAATTTGGTCCCTACGTCAACGTACATCGTGATCATATCGGCCATAGTTTTGTACACCCGCCGTCGACAGTGGACCGAGCTTAACACCTGCAGATCGACACCGGCTTATGGAACTGCTTGAACAGTTTAAGGACTGCTTCTCGTCTACAGTCGCGAGTTGGTCAAACGCCGCTGACAAAGCATCGCATCATCACGGAGGAGACAGCAAGACCCATCCGACAGAACCCGTATCGTGTAGCTCGGAAAGAACGCGAGGCGATACAGCAGCAGGTTGAAAAGATGCTACAGGCCGTCGAATAGCTACTGATGCTACAGCCGTCGAATAGCACCGCGCCGTACTCGGGAGAAGGAACCAGAGAGGCGCCAACAACAAGAATATCTTCTTCTTCTCTAGATGCCTTCCGGAATCTCGAGCAGCCCGGTCGTCGTCTCTGTCGGCGCCAGGGCGCACTTGTGCACGAATACCGACGCGGCAATATATATATATATATATATATATATATATATGTGTGTGTGTGTGTGTGTGTGTGTGTGTTGTGGGGCGCCCCATTCAAAACAAGCTCCCTTTTTAAGTAAATTGGTCAGGGGAGCGGCTGTCGATGCGAATTAGGGAATAAATCTGCGTAAATACGAAGCCATACCCACAAACGACTGACTTGTTGCAGGCACGTTGGCGTAGGATGTTCCGCCGCAGCAGCAATGCGCTCCGGGAGCGGCTGGATGCCGTTTGGAGAGATAGAATGGCCTAGGTAGGAGATCTTAGAGAGACCAAACTGGCACTTGTCGTGGTTCAACTGAAAACCCGCCTTATAGAGCCTGTGTAGTACTTCGTCCAAATTGCGCAGATGTTCTTCCATTGTGCCAATGACCAAGATGTCGTCAAGATTAACGACAATATATACATATATACGTATATGTGTGTATGCAATTAAAGCATCAATACAACGACATGCTAATCCACCTCAATCCTCCTTCGTCCATCTTTGTCAACCCTAATCCTTCTTAATACACCATAATACCCTTTATCACACCTTAATCCACCCTAATCAACCTTAATCCACCTTAGCCGACCTTAATCCGCCCTTATCATTCTTAATCCACCCTAATCCACTTTCATCCACCTTAGTCGACTTTTTCCACCATAATCAACTCTAATTGCCGCATGTCTTCTCGTAAGCATGTCTTCTACGGCAGTTGCCAGCGAGCCATTGCCAGAAGAGTGTCTACTACTCCTCGCGCGCCTGCTTGTTTTCGTGGAGTGGCGCAACGTATGCCGCTCGTGCACGCGCGCACGAGACAGTGGCGCGGACCATCACTGGGAGAAGAGGAAGTGCGTTCGGCGCAGAGACGCGCGTGTGGAACTTTCTTGTAAACTCTTCGTGTACATAGCTAGTTTCAGGGCACAGGTTCGCCCTTAATAAACCAGTTATTGCATTCTACTCACCGCAATACCATCAAAATATGCCTTAATCGACCTTAATCAGACTTGATGCACCCTAATCCTGCTTAATCCATCTTAGTAGATCTTAATCCACCATAATGCACCCTAATCGACCTTGATACACTTTAATCCACCTTAATCTACCGTAATCAGACTTATTCCAGCATAATCCACCCTAATCCACCTTAATCCAACTTAATTGGTAGATTGGTTGGTAGACTGTGATGTAATGGTAATCCATCACTGGTTTTGACACTTATGTTAAGGAACCTGCGTTGTGTACAAATGCTACTATCGACTGAATTTTGTCGACGCGACATCTTTCTACACACCCAGTCGACACACACACTATAGGTCAGAACCTATAGCCATACACAGCTTCCCTGTAAAAAGAAAACCACAGCAAGAATGAATGCAGGTGTAACAGATTGTGCCAGGAGTAAAAAACGTCACACCAGCCCGTCGCTCCGTGGCCCGTGCGCATTCTTTATTTCGGTCAGCAGCCTCTTCGGGGCTTCGTCGATTACGATCGTTATACGGCACCCGCTTCAGCAACCGCGCCCTCTTACGTCGACGTGCCCGAGTAGGCCGGCGTCACCGTGACCTCGGTCGACAGCTTCGCTCCCGCGCCATCTGTCGAGCCGATGAAGCGCCAGAAGACCAAGGATAGGCCCAGCAACACCACCACCGCCAATCCAGTGGCGCTGCCTGCAACGTAGTACAGCCAGATAGCTTCATCTCGGCCGGGGCATCCCTCGTGCGCGCCGTCACTGTCGTCGACGCTAAGGCGTCCGCTTCGACCACCCTCTACACAGGCCGGTTGCCCCGGCTCTCCTGGCTTGTAACCCTCAACATCTTCGCAACGAGGCAGCCCATCACCCAGCCGCAGGTCGTAGGATAACGGATAACGCCTCGGCGCCGGATCCTGTGCGTATGGAGGGTACCGCCTCTGCGTGGTGTACGGCGGGGGCGGATAGCGATAACCCGGATAGCGCGAGGCAGGCGTTGGATATCGATATGGCGTGGCGGGCACACATGGACAGGGCGTACAATATTGTGCGGGCGGCTGGGGCCATGGCTGTCTTCGAGGTGGCGTCGGGGGCGGATAGCGAGGTGCTGGCCGATAGGTCCACGGAGGTCGTCGAGACGGTGTCGGTGTGGGGCGCGTTGAAGGCCTGTTGTACGGAGGACCATCCGACGAACCGTCGCACAGACCCGTTGTATGGTTGCAACGAGTGGACCCCGGGCAGGCACTGCACGACGGGCCTTCCTTGTAGATGGGCTCGCCTACGTAGTTTCCGGTAGGGCCGTAGTTGCAGGTGTAGTGCTTCATGTGCGGAAAATCAGCCTTCATATCGACGTTGTAGTAGACGTAGCCGCAGCCCACATAGCGCGTCTCGGCCCAGATTATCTGGGTGAAGTGGCCTATCTTCACGCCTTTAATGGGAGTAAAGTTGGGCACGTTGTTCGGCGGGTAGAGTCTGTACTCCTTCGTGAACCAGCCGTCCATAACCCAGGTCCAGTTGGGTCCCTCGATGTAGTGGGACCGGGCTTCCCAGGCCAAGTTTTGGCCCGTCTTCGGGAAGCGATTCGTAAAGCGGTCCTCGATATTGTCATGCTTAAGGTCACCGTCCGGCGTTGTGCAGAGAAATGCATGAGCCTGCAGAAGTGGGGAGGGGGGGATTGAAATTCAATGCTTATCTCGTCTAGCCGCTAACATTGTCAGGAGGATCGTGTTTGGTCGTAAGAAGGAATTTGTGGTTTCCCCGGAAAGAATTCTTCTTCTTTCTGGGGTTTTACGTGCCAAAACCAGTTCCGATTATGAGGCACGCCGTAGTGAAAGGCTCCGGATTGATTTTGACCACCTGGGGTTCTTGAACGTGCCCTACAACGCAAGCATACGGGCGTTTTCGCATTTCCGGAAAGAATGATAAATATAAATTTAGTAGAGCGCAGGTATAGTATTTAATATTTTGGAGATTTGGAGATTTTTTGTGTTGACACAAGTGCACTTTTAGTCTTTTATGTGAACGGAAACAAATTAAGCATACGAAAGCAGAAACAAAATGGATAAAAGAAAAAGAAATTTGCAAGACGTGAAGCATTGTTCCTGCGTTCATGATGGGCGGGCTTGCCGCACCAATCACGAGAACGCCCGAGCAAACCACGCTCGCTTGTCCTGGGAAGAGCGGCTTGGGAGCATACCATTTCTGTGCACTTCGATCCTTGACGTCATGGTACCTTGCTCGACTGCCATGGAATCTAATGGGGACTAGATTCCCCTGTAAGCTGCGGTGATTTTGACGTCAGCGCTTTCGCCACACCAGGTTTCGTAATGGCAATTTCTGTACAAGTAGGATGTCGTGATAAACAGAGCGCCCATGCCTGCTATCTAGAAGGCGTTGGCAAACCCCTCCCCCTCCGTCCTCACCTATTAGAAAAGTGACCAGTGACTTCATGAATTCGAGATTTCATTGCGATTTGATTTCGTGCCATGCGCCCGCGAACGCTACGCCGAAGGGCTGGAGACAACCCTCCTCCTCTCTCACTATAGCGGCTGTGAGAGTTTCGTCCAGTGCGACTGCACGAATCTGTAGTGGTCAGTAGGCAGTCACTTTCCGCGCCGCAGCTAGGCCACTGGAGGCAGCGGTGTTTTAATGAATCAACTTATAAGTGCCTTGAACGTCCATTCGAGCGGAAATTTTGCGTGTATTCGCGGGCTGCTCGGAAAAACACTTATGTAGTACGTATTGAGGAACAGAAAGCTGTATCGGGTGTTCTAATAGCGGACCTGTTTAAGGTCGAGGTTGATCCCTACGGAGCGATGGTGTTCGCAGTTTTGAGCGAAGTGGAGAGGGTGAAATGAGGAAAGGAAGAGGAGGTGCAGAGAGAAAGAAAGAGAGACAGACACAAAGCGAGAGAAATAAAACAAAACAAACTTTCTTGGTGAGGCGGGACTCGAACCCGGGTACTCACGGTCCGAAGGTGAGTGTCTAAACCACTGAGCTTATGCACCCACGCTTGGGTAACATGCATTTATGTGAACCATATTGTCGCGATATTCAGGTCCCTAGTGAATCCTGCGACAGCTTTCCGATGTGACGAGCGAGATTGCTCCCGAAGAGCACGGCCCATCATCTGTACAGCCAAGAGCCGATTTTGTTCGTGTGTCCCGTTTAGAGCCCTACGTGCGTGCATTTTCCGAGCCATAATCGCTTGCGCCGGGACGGCGCCTCAACCCCGGCGGTGTAGTGTCGCGATCCAGAAGAACAGGGCACGCAGCCAAGAGACGGTGACGAAGAAGTGTTGTTGCTGCTGGCGCTTCCGCTGCCATGTTCTAGTGTCAGCTGGTGCCTTCAGATTCGCCTTGCATAGACGCCATTGTGCTTGTTTCCGCCTCGGAACAATATTACGCTGTACCGACGATTGTGACAACTTGCAATGGGCGAGAGAAATAGAATATGAGAGCGAGAGAGAGAGACAGAGAGAGAAAAAGAGAGAGAAAGAAAGGGAGAGAGAGAGAAAGAAAGAGAAACAGAGATATAGAGAAAGAAAGAGACAGAAACACAGAGAGATAGAGAGAAAGATACGAGAGAAAGAAAGAGAGAGATAGGCGGGATTTGAACCCCGGTGCTCAAGGTCCGAAGGCCAGCGTCATACCCACTATGAACTCGCCGTGGTTGCTCAGTGGTTATGGCGTTGGGCTGCTGAGCACGAGGCCGAGCGAGCAAATCCCGACCACGGCGGTCGCACTTCGATGGGGGCGAAATGCAGAAAATACCCGTTTACTTAAGTTTAGGTCACGTTAAAGAACCCCAGGTGGTCAAAATTAACCCGGCGTCCTCCACTACGGCTTGACTCATAATCAGATGGTGCTTTTGGCACGTAAAACTCCCTAATGTATTTTTTTAATACCCACTACGCTATACACCCATGCTTGCAGAGCTCCGCTGTTTTATCAGACTTGGTAAGCGTGGAACTGGCATACATTTTTCGTGTAGCTCTTACATTTTCTCATTGACATTCGACATCTAATAATATTTGAGGAGTTGATACTAAAGAATAATTATGTAATTAGGCAGAATGCAAAAAATAATCTGAGTATCTCCAAGCAACGGAAAACCAACATTACCTTGGTTCTGTCCAAATACGTGGCATTTGCACATTGTGGGCATTTATTAAGCTATACTTTGTCATCTGTACATGATCATCATCACGTGGGGTTCGCATGGGGTTCTTCATCATCGCTTGGGGGGGCTTTCTTTTGAGTGTGATCTGTGCTTGCGGCGTGGTCGGTTCGCCGCATCTCCGACGCGTAATAAACGTCGTGATAACTGCTGCGTCACAATATTTTAAATCTTGGTCCATGATAGTTGGGACACCCTGTATACTACCGCTACTGATGGACTGGTGACTGGCTATGTTCTCTACGGGATTACGCAATAAAGTAACCAATTCTACTTAAATATTCGTAATGCAAGAAACAATACACCTTTCATGTGCCTCATATCTTTAATCAAAGCGAATAGCATTATTGAAGTTTCGCCGTCTGGTGTGCTGTTCTCTTCGCCAGCCGTTTACGTTTATAGATAAATAAAAGGACGGAGGGGCAGGTTGTTTGTCAAAGTTGCTTCATTAAGTGCTATAAAATCCCCTTCCATCAAACGCTTCCCCTTCCAGGATGAGTAAGACTCGCGATGGAGATCAAAGCCCATTCTTAAAGAAGGATGGTTGAACGCGAACCTTTCTCCCATGCAAACTGAATCAAAGTCAAAGTCCAAAGCCAACGACCACGCAACGAACCCAAGAAATGCTGAGCGACCCGATGCGATGCATACGTGATTTGATTCCTCATTTAGATTGTATTTTTTGAATGTTGCAGTTAAATGAAGACACATTTTGTTAAGTTGAATAGCCTTTATTTTAGATCATGTAGCCGTTGATTACACGCACACACTCTCACGGACGACTCTACACTTGCACAGTATTGTCTTGTGATCCCTGTGGTAGACCGTCAGAGGCTGTGCCGTTGCCGATACACACACTGCAGTTTACATTCGCAGTTGTACTGATAAGAACAATGGGAACTGCAAAGCCACGCTACCCAGATGAACTGTGCATATTTGCATTGCATTACGCGCGGGATGATGAGGTTAGGAAATTCGCAGGCGCAAGTTGGAATACGCAAGCGCAAGACAGGGGTAATTGGAGATCACAGGGAGAGGCCTTCGTCCTGCAGTGGACATAAATATAGGCTGATGATGATGATGATGACGCGCATCCCGCAATGCATTCCAGGCCGTCACCATCGGTAGGCCGTGGGTGCAGCGCAAGGCAGAAGAGGCTGTCGTACGCGAACGTAAACGCGGGCGCGATCGTGCCCGTAAGGCCGATCCCGTGCATCGGTAATGTAGATATACGTACAGTTCGTCTGGGTAGCGTGGCGTTGCAGTTCCCATTGTTATTATCGGTACAACTGCGAATGTAAACGGTAGTGTTCTACGATACGTAGGTCGTGCGCCGTTGTTCTCTTGTGTGCGCAGATGTGCAGCCGTTGTTCCCTTGTTTGCGCAGATGCGCAGATAGTTCCATTGTGTAAGTTGTCTCTTCTACAGTGCATTTTCGGCTCTCACGGACGAATCAGTGAGACATAGAAAGCTTCGCTTTAAAACACCCTCCCAAGCAAGAACGTGCAAAACGTTGCCACGAACACGAACGCTCGTATTCGGCTGTTTGCTCGCACTGCATGCCAAGCACCTCCGATGGTTTCTTCGCATTTTAAGCGAAGCTTTATAGGCTCACTTGTGTCGGGGTCGGTGTACGTGGAAAACTGTCATCATCAGCGTTGGCTCGAGCGTTGTCCTCTTCTTCCGAAGCTGGCTGGTTGGTGCCCCCCGGGTTGGGCTCATGCTCGTACCACTGCTCCCGCGTTCGTCGTCGTCTTCCACAGCTGGCTCCGTTGCCGCTCACCATTACGGCGTATAATTTCACGTCTCTTTTGTCGCCATAATGGGGAGGCCGCGTTTACGGGAGTATGAGCCATTTGTACGCAATGCCTTACGACTTCAAGTGTACCAGAGAACTGGAAGAATGCCAACTTTATACTATTCCACAAGAAGCGAGACGTTAGAGATTTGAAAAATAATAGGCCCATTAGCTTGCTTTCAGTACTGTATCAAATATTCACCCAGATACTTTCCAATTCAGTCAGGCCAACACTTGACTTCAATCAACCAGGAGAACAGACTGGCTTCAGGAAGGGATATTCTACAATGGATCACATGCATATCATCAACCAGGTAATGGAGAAATCTGCAGACTACAATAAACCTCTCTAAATGGCTTTCATAGATTATGAAAAGGCATTTGATTCAGTAGCGATACCAGCAGTCAAAGAGGCATCGCGTAATCAAGGAGTACAGGAGGCATACCTGAATATCTTGGCAAATATCTACAAGGATTGCACAGCTACATTGGTTCTCCACAAGAAAAGTAGAAAGTTACCTGTCAAGAAGGGAGTCAGGAAAGGAGACACAATCTCTCCAATGCTATTCAATGCATGCTTGGAAGAAGTATTTAAGCTCTTAGACTGGGAAGGCTTATGAGTGAGCATCAACGGAGAACATATCAGCAACCTCCGGTTTGCAGATGACATTGTCCTATTCAGTAACAATAGGGACGAGTTACAACAAGTGATTGAGGACTGTAACCAAGTAAGTGTAAGAGTGGGGTTTAAGATTAATACGCAGAAGACAAAGATAATGTTCAATATGCTGGCAATTAAGGGAACAAGAATTCAGGATCGCCAGTCAGCCTCTAGAGTCTGTAAAGCAGTACATTTATCTAGGTCAATTACTAACAGCGGACCCTGATTATGAGAACGAAATTTACAGAAGAATAAAAATGGGTTGGAGTGCAAACGGCAGGCATCGCCAAATCCTGACTGGGAGCTTACCAATGTCGTTGAGAAGAAAAGTGTAGAATCTTTGCATTCTACCGGTGCTAACATATGGGGCAGAAACTTGGACGTTAACAGAGAAGCTCGAAAACAAGTTAAGGACCGCACAAAGAGCAATGGAACGAAATATGTTAGGCCTAACGTTAAGAAACAGGAAGAGAGCGGTGTGGGTCAGAGAGCAAGCGGGGATAGCCGATATTCTAGTTGACATTAACAGGAAAAAATGGAGCTGGGCAGGACATATAATGCGTAGGATGGATAACCGGTGGACCATTAGAGTTACAGCATGGATACCAAGAGAAGGGAAGCGCAGTCACTGACGGCAGAAAACTAGGTGGGGTGATGCAGTTAGGAAATTTGCAGGTGCAAGTTGGAATCAGCTAGCACAAGACACGGTAATTGTAGATCGCAGGGAGGGGCCTTCGTCCTGCAGTGGAGATAAATATAGGCTGATGATAATGATAACATTTCAAGGACAGGTTGCATCATGTCATTGGCTGTTACACAAGTGGCGTGATCACACTTGATTGGCCTAATGAAATCATACAAACGCACAGACATGGAAGTCGTGGCTCCATCATACGGACACCACAGGATAGCACGACACAACAAGAGGCACCCCATGGCGTCACCCAGACTAAATATTTAGAAATATCTCGTAATAAAACGTTATTTTCCGACTCCTCGCTCGCGCCTCAGTCAGTCCCGTATTGCCTGGTGGGCGCGCTCTTCGGTTAAGTCGGTAGGCTTCAAAGCCCCCACTGTCGCCCCCACTGTCGGAGCTACAACGCAAAAGTCTAAATGCGACATGGGTACGACACGCTGAGCTCCAAAGCCGATACACCGGGCGCGGCACGCCGACGTACATAGAAGGCGAGACGACGTCAGTAACCACGGCTTCACTTCGTATGGCACTCACCTGTGCCCCGTATGCCAACTCGTGGTCCCAGAGCAGCTCCTGCATGTCAGCTGCTGATCGGAAGCCGGGCAGTCTGCCCAGAGCGGTTTGGCTCCGGAACTGGTTGTGCAGTTTCAAGATGAGGGCACGCTGTTCGGAGGTTACGTGGCTGACCTTTATCTTGCACCACGAGTTTCGCGGCTTGCACGCCGTGTGCTGAGGGTTCCTTCTGCGGTAGCACGCCGGGCAGTTTTGAGCTGCGGCAGGCGAACGGACAGCCACCATCGCCAGCAGAAACAGCAAAGCAACGGCGGCTGTTACCATCTTGACGCTGCTCCGGCTGATGATGAGGATGATGACCTTATCATCTTTGGCGCATACCCAGTCACAGGGATCGGCCAAGAGTCGGGCAGATTTTATATACGTGCTAAGTGAATAAATTTAGCAAATGTCTAATTTTCGTAAATATAATAAAGCGAATAAATTCGGCTTCTCGTTGCTCGCAACTTTGCTTGCTTGCTTGCTTGATCCCCATCCGTGGCGCCTACCCACTACAGGGGATTGGCCAAGAAGCCGGCGGTTAAAGGTTAAAGGGAAGGGGGAGACGGAAAAAAACTGGACGGAAAAGTAAATCAGGGTAAAGTATAGCATTTATGACAATTTGGAAAGAGATTTGCAGGGTAGAGACAAAATTAAAATTATTGTAATTGTATATAAACAGCAAAAAATTTTTGGTGGTATGAGAATAATTTCGAAACAACAATTAGCGATTTAATGATTTATCCAATTATTTATTTCGAGAATTAACTGGTTAATCTTTTTGTGTCACAGATATAGTCACAGAGGGCCACGCAGATGTTCCTGTGGCTAAAGCCCATTGAAGAAGCCCCGAAGGAGAGGATATTTTGAGTAGTTAGAGAAATACATAATTTACGGAATGAAAATTCCAATTTCTTCCTCTGATTCCTAAAGCGACGGCAAAATAATAGAAAGTGGTCAATGTTTTCGGGTTCCTGGCAGGTAGGACACAGAGGGGACGGTGCCAGACCGGACTTGCATAGGTAAAAATTTAATGGTGGGATTCGGCACCGTAATTTTGTTATGGAGATTTCTAATTTACGTGTGGGGCACCATTTATTGTCCCACGAAAAAGACAAATGATTAAATTCCGTCGTTTGGATTTTCAGTTTTGTAGAATCTTGTAATAGGGAAAATTTTCTGAACCTAGCTGCAGTGACATAAGCCGAACTAGACATGACAGACATAACTGGTCCATCAAGAGATATCCGCGCAAGTGTGTCAGCCATTTCATTTAAGAATATACCACGATGGCCTGGAACCGATACCAATCGCTACCAGACTTAAGTTAGGAGGAGTTAACAATTTAAATGTATTGGCTACAGTAGTGTCTGCAGATGAAGTGAGCGATGTACATACTGACAGTGAATCAGTCACTATAACCACTGTTGAGTAATTTGAAGGAAGTTTCCGCAGAGCTAAGATAATCGTTGCTAGTTCAGCCAAAAATATGGGTGTGAAATCCGGAAGGCGTACTGCATAAGACCAGGATAGTGACTGGGAGAAAATACCCACACCCGCTTTCTCTTCCTTCATTGACGCGTCAGTCGCGATCACATGATCTATTCCTAGTTGCGTTAAATGATCTCGTAACATGCCGTTTAAGTGTGTAGTGGGCAGAAGTTTGGCATTCGATGGAAATATATCGTTAAATTCTATCATTATATTAGGCAAGGGTTTGTCTCAGCAAGCGATCTCGCGTATATTAGCATTTAATGGATCGAGCTCAGCATGTACGAACAAAACTTGAGGTCGAAGTAGGCGGGACCAATGCTCATAGAAAAACGCTGCACACGCTAGCACAACGCGAAAGACGAAGCACGTAACTGACACACTAATACAACACGCAAGACAAAGCACGTAACTGAATCGTCACCGAGTCAAATCAGCGCGTACAGCGCGTCGTAATTGCAGCCTCCGCGATCAACTTCAGAAACATTTTCAGAGCTAATTGCGGAGGCCACGCTCCGCTGTGCTGAGTACGGTGAACGCCACCTAGGTAGCGTTGGTAGTGCTTCTTGATGCCAGCGTCCCTTCGAATGCTGGCATCGAGGCGTCGTAGTGCTGAGACCACCGAAGCGTTCACTGTCGGTGCGCGTTAGTGTCATAATGCAGTACTTCTCTTTTCTGCTCGTAGGCGGCGGCACCGCCCCGAGCAAGAGCGTGGGTACACGGAGGAGTGTTAGATATATAAAGCGCGTCTGTGTAGCTCTCTGCAAATGCGTTTGTGGCGCAATGGGTTAAACGCTCGGCGATCTATCGTCGCGGACCGAGAGGTCGTGGGTTCGACTCATTTCTCTAATAAATACAAATTGTGATCTTCTCAAAGAAGATGCATAAATGTTTAAATATGTTTTTACCGTTAGAATGCGGAATCTGCAGGGAAGTGTAGGCAGTCGTGCTTCTTGATATAAAACATTGTTAGCTACAAATTTTGGCAAACCGAGAAAATTCCGAATTGCCTCCTGCTCTAGAAGAACCAGGGGGTTAATTTTGTACGCTGGCCCACCAGAGAATAGCGCGCACCCAAATTCCAATATCGGACGAACGTACATACGATAAATCATCATTAAAGTGTCTCTGCGTAGCCCAGAGCGATGTCGGCCAAGTTTGCTTATCATGCCAACAGCGCGTGTCGCCTAGATTTAACATGATCAATGTGACTTCGTCCAGCTCAGGCTTTTGTCGTATATTACACCGAGATATTTGATAAAGTCAACTTGCGGAATAATTTACTGATGATATTGGGGAGAGATATTAATTGGTACATTCAATGGAAACCCAATCAAGGCGCTTTTGTTAACATTGAAGCGACATTCGAATATTCGCAAACCAGGCTTCAAGTGTTCCCAAGTATGACTGCTAGTGTACTCTGTAATGAGTGAATATCACTCGCAGACGCAAAGCATCCTATGTCGTCTGCATAGACATATACTTGTACACTATCGCACAATGGGATTGAACTTAGTAAAATGTTAAACAAAATTGGAGAAAGGACAGATAGATCCCTGGGGAACTCCTCTTGTTTGACTATATTTTTGTGTCACCAAGCCACGCTGAGAACAATAAAATTTTCGATCCTTTAAAAATTCATGTATCCAATTTATAATATATCGAGGGAAATCCATGCTATTTAAAACGTTAAGGAGTATGACATGTTATACACTATCGTAGGCTTCAGCTAAATCAAGGGTCAGTAAAGCTGCATACTGCCGCCTGTGCCGTGCAAGCTTAATGCGTTCCTCTAAATCGACATGGGCGCTCCAAATCGAGCATCCGGGTCTAAATTCAATCTGACATGGGCTCAATAATGTATTATCCGTTAAAAATTTCATAATACGAATGTGCAATACCCTTTCTATTAATTTCATAACATTCGAGGTTAATGTGATTGGTCTTATATTATCTGGGTCCAATCCTGCTCCTTGGTTTTTGAGCAGGGGGATTATTTTTGCGAGTTTCCAGTCAGAAGGAATCCATGCGTTCATGAGGGAGTAGTTAACGATATTGGAGAGGTCTCGTGGGGAGAGGTCAAACAATATTTTAACATGCCTGATGTAATGCGATCTGGACCCGGAGCTGTGCCAGGGAGCAGCCGAATAACGTGCTGAAGTTCTTCCATTAATACCTCTATAAAGTCATCCCCTGATAGAACCCCTACAAAGTTTACCTGCAGCTGAGTTGTAAAACGCTCTTTTAAGGCTTTTGGGATCTTATTTAAGGATTCTAATAATTCTTTTGGTGACAGAACCACTGAGCCAATATTTATGGGCACTGGAAAGGCCTTACGAGAGCGAAGAGACCTAAATAATGCTTTTTTATTATCACTTTTAGATAAAAAGTTGTACCGTTTTTCATCATAATTATCCTTCGCTAAGGAAACTGTTCTTTTAAACGTAGCAGCAGCATATCTATAATTACTCCAATTAGTAGGACACTGATTGGAAATAAGTTTCTTCCATGCAGCTTTTCGGCGTCGATAATCTCGTGCGCAATCACTATTCCACCATGACAATCAATGCGCTCTTTTGTTGATGATACTACAAATTCTGATTTTTTAATAGTACCCTTCAAAATTTCACAAAGGCTCATCGCTTTAATATGTTTCCATATCTGTCCTAGAAGACAAAGTTGACTGTAAATTATTTTTAATTTTGAATAGTCCACGAATGTATGCGCATGTTTATTTAAAGAAATGGGGGGGGGGGGTTGTTAATATCAATGACAATCGGGCGGTGGTCACTACTAGTGGCGGCATCAACCACAGTCCAAGAAATGGAAATGCCTGAGCTAGCAAATGTCAAATCTAGGACAGATCGTGACTGCGAACGCACCAAAGTGGCAACTTTAGCATTTAAACATGTATAATTGTTAACATTAGCCCAATCCCATAAACGCTTTCGAGATGAGTCCGTGCGGAAGCCTCATGACACATGATGTGAGTTGGTCACCCGCAAGCAATATGTTCTTTTTGCAGTATGTTACTGCGACATCAAGTAGGCGTACGTTTTGCACTCCAGCGGGAAAGTAGGAGTTAATTATAGAAAGCGGGGCGCAACCCGGAATAGTTATTTCTAATATTAAGATTTCACATTCGGATGATAGGGTATGATGCGAAATTTTTGCTATATGACAGAATTTAGACGAAATGAAAAAAGCTAATCCACCACCTCGGGAAGGTCTATCCAATCGAAAACACTTATAATTGTTTAAATGAAAGTCTTGGTCAGCGGACAAACAAGTTTCTTGTAATAGTATAACGTCTGGCGATTGTTGGGAGATTAAATATAATAAATCTGTAGTTTCAGAAAGTATTGATCGGCAGTTCTACTGCAGTATCTTTAGGCACCCTATGTTGACGGTAGAAAAGCAGCCGCAACTGCTTGGTCCAGGATACTGTCTTTTAGAAAGTCAGTCCTCGTAAGTGATTCTTTCACACACTTTTTTTTGTTTTAGAGTTAGGAGAACGAGGCATTTTGCTGTTAGGCGATCTTGTGCGTTTAAGAACTCGAGTGTCCATATCTACATCTCGATTGCCAAGAGAGTCTGAATCGGAATGGCATTCACGATCAACCTGAGCGGAAGTCGAAGGACGTACTGAATCCACACTGTTTGTAGGAAGAGCTGTCTGATATTTAGGTGATGTTGCAAGTAAGGCGACCGTATTTTGTGCACTGTTTATTAGTGTCTGAGATATACCAGCCAATTGCGTTGATATTACTGTAGCCAAAGATTCAGATAGATTTAGTAGAATTTTTTCTAATGCATTTTCCATCGCTTTTTCTATTGCTGCTGTAATTGCCTGGGGCAGGGACTGATCCATGCCGAATGACTGACGGGCTGTTACACCGGCATAACTCTGGGTCCTGCTCTGAATTTCTTCAAGAGCTTCCTGACGAGAGCACCGTCGCCTCTCAATTATTTCAATCACCTCGATTTCTTTCGATCTGGCAGGGCGGTTGGAGTAGTCGGCAGCATGATTCGCATTGCATAAACAGCATGACTGCTCCTGAGACGTGCAATCGTTGGCATCATGTTCTTCTCCGCATAATCGGCATCGAGCACTTGAACGACAGGCATTAGCGCTGTGTCCGTACCGCCAGCACTTGAGACATTGTAGTGGTCGTGGAGCTAAGGGTTCAATCCTGTAGATTAATGGCCATGCCTTTATCTCTGATGGACGAGCCGTCCGTGCAAATGTCGCTATGATTGTTTTTGTAGGGACCCTCTTATTATCTACAAGTCTGGTACAGCGGTACACGAAACTACACCTGCTGCAGAAAATATCTCTAGGATTTTTGGTGGAGTTAAGCTTATGTCCACACCGCGGACTAGGCCTTTGCAGCAAGCTAAATGAGCAGGGATGAAAGATCTCACCGGCTGCGTGGCAAAGTTAGTGCATTTGAGCAGATCCTGTACACAGGCCTGGTCTGGTGAAAAGCAAAGGATTCCCCCACGTCCGAACTGTCTGACATCGGTGATTTGCTGAAAGTGAGATGAGATAGATCGAAGTTCGGATTGAATAGCCTTGGGGTTCTTCATACTGATAATTCCTTCATTGTTAGGTGCCAAAGCCACAGGAACGCTACTGGCTCCACTGCGAAGAAACAATTGCACCGGTAGATCCTGAGGGGGAATAGAAGCAGACCAGAGGGTAGCCCTCTGGCCTGGAGATGAGACAGATATCACCGTATCAATAACCACCACTGTCTCTCAAGGGGATAAGAACAAAATAATAAAGGTAAGAAAAGTAACCGCCGGCTACTTGTCAGCAAACCCGGATGAGGACCGGATCAGGGCACACCAGGGCAGCGTCCTTCGAACTGGAACGATCACCGAGCCATGTCCGATCACCGAGCAGCCGGTCTTGTTAAACACGTCACGTACAGTCCAGAGTGCGGGCGGTTATCCAGCTAGCGACGGGTGCCCGGCGACCCCCACTTGGACTGATGATGATGATGGTGATTTCATGCAGCTGGTACATACCCGCCATGAGGTATAATGATGATGACGATCTCCATATTGTGGCACATACCGAAATCGGGGGATTGAGCAAGAAGCGGGCGGTATACCTAAATTAAGTAAGAGAAAATGAATAACCCTTATAAAATTGGCTATTGAAATGTTGTTGGCATACTGTTGAGGAGTTGTTGATCAATATCCTTTCAATAAAGTACCAACAGCTATTTTACGTACACAACTATACCTCAACAATAGAGTTATTACGCACTTCACAATAGTAAAGTGATTAAATGCTGTTGACCTATTGTGGAATAATATTGAGCATTGAGACTCAATATATATCTGAAAAACATGTGTGCGTGTCTTTCACAGATATATTGTTTTATTGTTCACTTAATCACCAATAAATATATACAAAAACACCCTCTATACATTTAGTATAATTTGAGTCAAGAAGCGGAAGTTGAGGAGCAGAAAGTGTTTGTCATTGTCGGTGACGGTGTCGAGATTGTGCGGAACGGCGACGTTTAGAGCGAGTAGAATGTCAACAAGTGGAGACACTATGTAGTCACTGTCAGGAACGGATGGTGATGCCCACAAGATGAAACACGTGGTGGATTGTGCTTGAAACCACACACAATCAACAGATCACAAGCGAAGTGGCACTACAGCCTAAATGCCGGCAAGGCGAGGAGGTTCAATTAATGTTACGCTGGTAGCACAGTCCATGAGCGCCGAGTGAGTCGACCAAATATACAATCTGAGAATGACGTTGTTGGGGCATTGCTCGAGGATGGCAACAGTTACAAAAAAGATAGAAACAACCCTAATCATTTACTTAGGTGTCTGCTAGTACCACTCGCACCTCGGCGTTCGTGTACCCTGGTGTATTGTTTGGGTTAACTTTGTGTTTTCCTTGTGTTAACTTTGTGTTATTAAAATGAAGTACGACACAGACACAAAGAATTCTGTTGAATTCTTGATGCAAACGATTGTAAACTACACCATACTACACTAGGCCCGGCGTCCTCGTCGTCGGAAACTCGGCGATACACAACACTTGGCCCTGCGTCCTGGTCGTCTACTTTCATGGCGAACGGAACTGGCGGAAACTGCCGCGCGCATGGAACCAAAGCACCAAGCCCCCGAGCGTTGCTGTACGGCAATTACTACTTCTAATTATTTTATAATCATTCATGTTACTTAACTAACTCAATTTACAACTAAACTTACGCTCTGATATAATATATATCATCATCATTAAGTAGAACCATCGATTTCGTAGATTTTATTTTTAATCATTTATATTGAATTTAGAAACATTTCTTGAATTTCGCACAAACCGGAAGTCGGTGGTCGACAGGAAGTCGCTGCTTAAGAAACAAGAGTGTCACTTGCTGCTCGTGCCACTAAGAAATTGTCGAAAAGTTATTGAAATGCCATTGGTCAACGTCAACAAATGACATTGAAACTACATTGTGGTATTGTTGAACCATCATTGAGGAAGTTATTGACAAGTGTTGATAATTAGCCCGCGACAATATGTCGAAAATTACTGAGGCATTTCAATTTGAGAAATCATTGGTATATTGTTGAAACCATGTTGTATTTCAACATCGAAAGCCCATTGAAGCATTATTGAAGATGTCCTGAGCGTCAACAATGAAAGCCCATTGAAACATTGTTGGAACGTGTTGAATGACAAAATTTCAAGCACATTGAAATATTGTTGGAGCTATATTGAACGTCAACATTCAAAGGATCTTGAAAGCCCATTGAATTATATGGAGCAAAACCGAAACTATCAAGACCGCATGTACCGCCGTGCCATTTTTATTGCGATAGCAATTATAGGGACATTCCAAGCAGATTTCTGACGTCGGCGTCTTCGTTGCCGTCGCCATGAGGTTCCGTATAAAGTCCAATGGCGATGAAATCGTCGCTGCGCGCCGTATGCTGTATGTGCGAGTGAAAGTGCGCGAGGGACAAGCGCTTTCACGGGGAGCGAACGCACGGCGGAGAGCAAACGCGACTTCCATCGCGCGAAAGGCCGTGGGGGGACGGGAGGGAGGGGAGGCGACGTTTAGCTGCGGCACCAAATGCGGATTTATATAAAAACGTGGCTGTCTGTCTGTCTGTCTGTCTGTCTGTTGCGAGGCCAGAAGATGGCAAAAAACTTCCGACGCTGCTCGACGAGTGTCGCGTTCTGATCTCGTCGAAAACCTCCGAGCCGCCGTCAGCGGCACCGCCAACAGTCACCAACGTCGCGCGCGTTCCATACGAACGCGGGCAAAACGCCGACGGCGTTGACAACAATTCTGGGCGTTGCTGGTGCTGCTACATGTCCGAGTTTATACAACCGATAAAACTACCATCCTTTCTCCGTATAACTGTCTACTAATTTGATATCGCAATTGATGCTTCGCCTTTTGGATGAAACTGCGACATTTTTTTTTCTTTTTATTTAATTTTGCATTGAACTTGTACTTCCTTGCTTGAAACGGGTTTAAATGTTGGTAAATGCTGTTGAGGTATGTTTAAGGCGTATTTCATTTTGCGTTTTATTAACAGTGATAAATCGCTCTCGACCAATCGCGACCGGGCTGCATTTGCGTTCTCCGACGTCACGAACACGCAGCGCGGGAAATATGAAGGGGCGTCAGCAACTATCCTCCAGTTTATCGCTATTTTTTCGCTTAGTAAACCTTTGTTCGCAGTAAGAGTAGTATGACTGTGATCGTGAAAGGATAGTCTATCATTAAAGCTCAACTTCCCGTTCAGACTTAATCTACCTTAATCTGCCTTGAATACATTCTTCATGAATGAATACTTTCTTCAGGAAGCGCACCAACAGGAAGTGGACCTGGAAAAGCCCTAATGGAGAAACAAGGAATGAAATAGATTTCATACTCTCTGCCGATCCAAGCATAGTGCAGAATGTAGAAGTGTTAGGTAAGGTAAAGTGCAGTGACCATAGGTTAGTAAGGTCTAGGATTTCTCTCAATTTGAAGAGAGAAAGAGTGAAATTAGTCAAGAGGAAACAGGCCAACCTAGACGCAGTAAGGGTGAAAGCAGATCAATTCAGGCTGGTGCTCGCAAACAAATATGCAGCTTTAGAACAGGAAGATGAAGATAACATAGAGCTAATGAATGAAACCGTAACTAGGCTGATCTCAGAAGCAGCAATTGAAGTGGGAGGTAAGGCAACAAAGCAACCTGTAGGGAAGCTCTCACAAGAAACAAAGGACCTAATAAAGAAACGACAAAACATGAAAGTGTCCAACTCAAGAGATCAGATAGAATTTGCTGAACTGTCAAAACTGATCAACAAGAAGAAAGTAAGGGATATTCGAAGTTATAACGTGGGAAAAATTGAGGAAGCCGTAAAATATGGACGCAGCATGAAATCAGTAAGAAGAAAACTAGGCATAGGACAAGGCAAGATGTATGCACTGAAAGATAAGCATGGTAATATCATCAGCAATTTCGATGACATAGTAAAAGCAGCAGAAGAATTCTGTACTGACCTGTACAGTAGCCAAAACAGCCAAGCTACTTTCATTCGAAATAGTGATGAACCGGATACAGAAGCTCCTTCTATAACTAGCGATGAAGTTAGAAGGGCCTTGAAAGACATGACCAGGGGAAAAGCGCCTGGAGAAGATGGAATAACAGTAGATTTAATCAAAGATGGAGGAGATATCATGCTTGAAAAGCTTGCGGCCCTTTATACACAATGCCTCACAACTTCAAGTGTACCAGAGAGCTGGAAGAACGCCAACATTATACTTATCCATAAGAAGGGAGACGTTAAAGAATTGAAGAATTACAGACCCATTAGCTTGCTTTCAGTATTGTATAAAATATTCACCAAGATAATTTGTAATAGAATCAGGACAACACTTGACTTCAGTCAACCAAGAGAACAGGCTGGTTTCAGGAAGGGATATTCTACGATGGACCATATCCATGGCATCAATCAGGTAATTGAGAAATCTGCGGAGTACAATCAACCTCTGTATATGGCTTTCATAGATTATGAAAAGGCATTCGATTCAGTAGAGATACCAGCAGTCATAGAGGCATTGCGTAATCAAGGAGTAGAGGAGGCATACGTGAATATCTTAGCAAATATCTACAAGGATTCCACAGCTACCTTGGTTCTCCACAAGAAAAGTAGAAAGATACCTATCAAGAAAGGGGTCAGGCAAGGAGACACAATCTCTCCAATGCTATTCACTGCATGCTTAGAAGAAGTATTCAAGCTCTTAGACTGGGAAGGATTAGGAGTGAGGATCGACGGCGAATATCTCAGCAACCTTCGGTTTGCAGATGACATTGTCCTATTGAGCAACAATGGAGAGGAGTTACAACAAATGATTGAGGACCTTCATCGAGAAAGTGCAAGAATTGGGTTGAAGATGAATATGCAGAAGACAAAGATAATGTTCAATAGCCTGGCAAGGGAACAAGAATTCAGGATCGCCAGTCAGCCTCTAGAGTCTGTAAAGGAATATGTTTATCTAGGTCAATTACTCACAGGGGACCCTGATCACGAGAAAGAAATTTACAGAAGAATAAAATTGGGTTGGAGTGCATACGGCAGGCATTGCCAAATCCTGACTGGGAGCTTACCACTGTCGTTGAAAAGAAAAGTGTACAATCATTGCATACTACAGGTGCTAACATATGGGGCAGAAACTTGGAGGTTAACAAAGAAGCTCGAGAACAAGTTAAGGACCGCACAAAGAGCGATGGAACGAAAAATTGCAGGAGTAACGTTAAGAGACAGGAAGAGAGCGGTGTGGATCAGAGAACAAACGGGGGTAGACGATATTCTAGTTGACATTAAGCGGAAGAAATGGAGCTGGGAAGGCCATGTAATGCGTAGGATGGATAACCGGTGGACCATTAGGGTTACAGAATGGATACCAAGAGAAGGGAAGCGCAGTCGAGGACGGCAGAAAGTCAGGTGGGATGATGAGGTTAGGAAATTCGCAGGCGCAAGTTGGAATACGCTAGCGCAAGACAGGGGTAATTGGAGATCGCAGGGAGAGGCCTTCGTCCTGCAGTGGACATAAATATAGGCTGATGATGATGATGATGATGATGATGATGATGATGATGATGATGATGATGATGATGATGAATCTGCCTTAACCAGACTTAATACAACCTGGTCGACCCTAATCCACCTTAATCCTTTTGACCCAACTTAATTGCTGGGTAGACTGTGACATAATGGACATCCGTCACTGGTTTTGACACTTACGTTAAGGAATCTACATACATAGGCTACTGTTGATTCAGCTTTGTCAACGCGAATTTTTAAATGCGAAGCATTTCTTTGCGAACATTTGCTACTTGGACATCATCTATCAATCTATGTACCTACGTCTACGTCTAGTACTTACGTCCTTGCGCTCTCATGATCGTTTCGTTAACTTGATGTGTACCAATATTGGAATACTATGACAAGAGTATATGACGAACATAAATGATGTCATGACATGCGTGTCATGTGGGTAATGAAACAGCCGCCTACGACTTGGTGCTCTCAGGGTCGTTTCAGTTACTTGGTAGGTACCAAAATTAGCATAGTGTGACAGGAGTGTATGACGAACATAAATGAGAGTTCATGACATAAATGTCATGACATGCGTGTCATGTAGGTCATGAAAATGACCCAGTGAAAAAGATTAACACTCCAAAGCCACTGAAATGGGTTCTGACGTGGGCCCTAAGGAAATACTAATAGTCGTGACCATGACTGAGCAAAATTGACAATGACTCAACGAATAAAGATTAACACTCAAAACCACTGGAATGGGTTCGGACGTGGGCACTGAGTGAAGGAAGAACTAAAGGATGATGGTAGAAGTCATAATCATGGGCATGACTCAGCAGCAATAAAATGACAATGACTCAGCGGAAAAACATTACTCAAAAACCACTGGACTAAGTCAAGGAAACACTAAAGAATTGTGGTAGAAGTCATAATCATGATCATGACTAAGCAAAAATAAGAATGACTAGGCGATAAAAGATTAACACTAAAGAACCAATGGAATGGGTTGGGATGTGGTACTAAGTAACGAAAAAGGCTAAAGGTTGATGGTCGAAGTATTCATGAGCATGACTAGGGCTTTCGCCTTCAGGTCTCTTAGGCGTAGGTAAAGGGACTCCTGAGGACTCATGACATGAATGTCATGACACGCGTTTCATGTAGGTCATGAAAGAGCCGCCTACGTCTTGGTGCTATCATGGTCGTTTCGTTGACTCGGTAGGCTCCCCGCACACTGCTTCGCATAACATCAATTCGCAAAGGGCGTGGGATCTGCCGGCTTTTTCTACACACCCTGTCGACGCATGCACTTTTCCTCAGAACCTAGCCACATACAGCTTCGCTGTAAAAAGGAAACAGCAATTTGAATGAATGCAGGTGTAACGAACTGTGCCAGCCTGCAGTAAAAACCGTCGCCACCGCACGTTGCTCCGTGGCCCGTGCGCATTCTTTATTTCGGCCAACAGCCTCTGCGGGGCTACGTCGATTACGGCCTTCGTTATACGGCACCCGCTTCGACAACCGCGCCTTCTTACGTCGACGTTCCCGAATAGGCCGGTGTCACCGTCACCTCGGTCGACAGCTTTGCTCCCGCGCCACCAGTCGAGCCGATGAAGCGCAAGAAGACCACGAATACGCCCAGCAACACCACCACCGCCAATCCGGTGGCGCTGCCTGCAACGAAGTACTGCCAGATAGCTGCATCTCGCCCAAGGCAGCCCTCGTGAGCGCCGTCACTGTCGTCGACGCTAGGAAGGGCTCCGCTGCCACCATCCTCTACACAGGCCGGTTGCCCCGGCTCTCCTGGTTTGTAACCCTTTACATCTTCGCAACGAGGCAGCCCATGGCCCAGCCGCGGGTTGTAGGATAACGGGTAACGCCTCGGCACCGGATCCTGTGCGTATGGAGGGTACCGCCTCTGCGTGGTGTACGCGGGCGGATAGCGATAACCCGGATAGCGCGAGGCAGGCCTTGGATATGAATACGGCGTAGAGCGTACGCACGGACAGGGCGTACAATACTGTGCAGGCGGCTGGGGCCATGGATGTCTTCGAGGTGGTGTCGGTGGCGGATAGCGAGGTGCTGGCCGATAGGTCTCGGGAGGTCGTCGAGGCGGTGTTGGTGTGGGCCGCGTTGGAGGCCTGTTGTCCAGAGGACCGCCCGACGAACCGTCGCACAGACCCGTTGTCTGGTTGCACAGAGTGGACCCCGGGCAGGCGCTGCACGTCGGGCCTTGCTTGTAGATGGGCTCTCCTACGTAGTTTCCAGTAGGGGCGTAGTTGCAGGTGTATTGCTTCATGTGCGGAAAATCAGCTTTCATGTCGACGTTGTAATAGACGTAGCCGCAGCCCACGAAGCGTGTCTTGGCCCAGATTACCTGGGTGAAGTGGCCTATCTTGACCCCTTTAATGGGAGTGAAGTGGGGCACGTTTTTTGGCGGGTATAGTCCGTACTCCTGCGTGAACCAGCGATCCATAACCCAGGTCCAGTTGGGTCCCCGGATGTAGTCGGACTGGCCTTCCCAGGCCAAGTTCTGGCCCGTCTGCGGGAAGCGATTCGTAAAGCGGTCCGTGACATTATCATGCTTCACGTCACCGTCCGGCGTCGTGCAGAGAAATGCGTGAGCCTGCAGAAGAGGCAGGGGGGGGGGGGGGGGGGTGAATATCAATGCTTATCTCACCTAGCGGCTGACATTGTTAAGAGGATCGTGTTTGGGCGTAAGAAGAAATTTGCGCTTTCTCTGTAAAGAAGGATAAATGTGAATTTGGTGGAGCGCAGTTATAGTATTAGAGATTTTGTACTGCACAGTTAGAGAAATTACGCGCTTGCCGCCCAAAGGAGCGGACGTGGCCTGAACGCTGCGATGCGTTCCGGGTTGATGCAATGCAAGCATTCGTTTTTCTCAGTTGTATTCATTTCTTATCCACGGTTCACGGCTAAGCGGTCCCTGTGATAAAGTGGGCGGAGTGTCGCTCGCGACGCTGACGAAGCGTGAAACGGAACAGCACTTGGAACAGAATTTTTACGTTATTCCAGCCCACTTTACTTCAACACGAAAATCACGCTTGCGCCGCTCGAGCGCTATATGCCGCTAACGGTGGCACAATATAGCGGCGAAATAGATATGCGCACGCCTTCAAACCCTTTCCGCCGTCGGAATCGCTCCCTCAGCCGCATTCTGTGAGCGCAAGGGGTTGCGTGCGAAGGTGAGCCGTGAAGAACTGTGGCTTGATGCGCGCCGTCTTCTCGCGCGCCCAAGTATAGGCGCTGAGCCGTGCGAGCTACAACGCCTGACCGCTTTGCCGGGCGCTTTGACATTGTAGTTTATAGTCAGCGTGAAAGCACTCGTTCCGCATGAGCACAACAGTTTTCTAGCGGCACTAAGTTTCTGCGGAAGCCTCAGTGACATAATAGCAGCGTCTCTCGGTTCATTCCTATACTCACAGTCACTATAATACTTGTTCTGCTGAATAAATACTTGTAATGATGGGGATGAGGTCATGTTAAATGAGCTACGAATTTTTTTTTTCAAAATGTGCTTTTTCCACCTATATTGCCTTGACTAAAATAAGCAATAAAAAGGAAAATGATCGATTTAATTTATCGAGTGTTAAGATCAGCGATGGCAAAAACGTGATCAAACGTGATTATCGGTTCAATTTTCATGATATGCCGCTACAGTTAGATTGATGCAAATATAGGTCACCCCTGTATTGCCAAATTTTGTACTGCCGATGGCTGTAGGAACCATCAGAAGGAAGACAACGGGAGCGGCCGGTAGTTATGCGTTGTCACATATCTTACTTCAGACGCTAGAAAACATCTAGAAATGTTCAAGTATTGTACTTGGGACTTTTTGGCACCCTTAGCTCTCTTCATATCTATGAATTGAAGTGTTGAATATGAATTTCTTATCTATTTTGCCATTCTCACCTTGCTTCGTGCCATCTTACAGTACTAAATGCGTGAATAAATATCGAGACGCTCAGCTCGGGATTGTGAGCATCTTCGACTGACTGATAAATCCGTCACCTTTAATTGCTCCATTTATAAATGCATGATGCTGCACGGACGAAGGTGCTACGGAGTGTATTTCGTGTTGACACGAGCGCACTTTTAATGTTGTATATCAACAGAAATAAATTAAGCATAGGAAAGATGGAACACACAATGAAAAAAAGAATTGAATTCATAAGATGCGACGCATTGATCGTGCGTGCATGATGGGCGCGCTTGCCACACAAGTCACGAGGACAAAGGTCGGCTTGCGAGCATACCATGTTTGTGCACTTGGATCCATGACTTCATGTTACCTTGCTCGACTGCGACAGAATATAATGGGGATTAGATTCCCGCGAAAGCCGCGGTGATTTTGACGTCACCGCTTTCACCGGAACAAGCTTTGTAATGGAAACTTCCGTACAAGTAGCTTGACGTCACAAAGCAGAGTGCACAGGCCTGCTATCTAGGAGGCCTTGGCGCCGCCTCCTCCCGGCGCCGCCTATAAGAAAGGTCACCAGTGATGTCATGAATCCGTGATTTCTTTGCGATTTGTTGCGTGGCATGCACCCGCGTACGCTACGCCGGAGGGCTAGCGACAGCCCTCTTCCTCTATCGCTATAGCGGCAGCGAGAGATTGGTGCAGTGCGACTATTCTCCCTTGTTCCCGGCACCCGACAAATCGGTAGAGTTCAGTGGGTAGTCGCCTTTCACGCAGCGGCTAGCGCCACTGGAGACGACGGAGATTTAACGAATCGGCTCGCAAAGTGCCTCGAGCGGCCAGTCGCGCGGCAAACTTGCCTGTATTCGCGGGCTTCTTTCATGCTCGGAAAAACGCTTTTATGTATCACGTATGGAGCAACAGAAAGCTGTATCGGGAGTTTTCCATGTTGCTCTACAATTTTCTCATTGACATTTTTCATCTAATTATAATATTTAACAAGTGGAATTAATATTTAAGACTAATTATGTGATTAGACAGAATGCAAAAGAATAATCTGAGTATCTCCGAGAGACGGCAAACAAACATTACCTTGGTTCTGTCCAGCTACGTCGCATTTGCATATTTTTAAATCTTGGTGCATGATAGTTGGGGTAACTATACATAGTTGCACCGTGTATACTTCCGCTACAAATGGGCAGGTGAGTGGCGCTGTTCTCTACGGGATTACGCATTGAAGCCACCAAGTTCATGGTAATTATTCTAAATGCAAGAAAGAGTACACCTTTCAAGTGCCTCATGCCTTTAATCAAGCTTCATTGAAGTTTCGCCGCTTGCTGTGCTGTTCTCTTCGCCAGCCATTTACGTTAATAGATAAAAAGAGGCTGGTGAAATTTTCTTAATTAGGTGCTATAAAATCCCCTTCCCACAAACACTTCCTCTTCCAGGGCGAGTAAGACGAGCGATAAAGATGGCTGAGGCTTAGCTCAGCTAAACCTTATATGCAAAGCGAACAATTGGTTTAGCCTAGTTAAGTCTTGGCTTCGCTTGGTTAACCTTTCATTTAGCTGTAATTATTATACTTAGGTATACACACATTGTCAAGCCAGGTATAAATTACAAGCCGACAAGTTCAAGCATTTTGCGAGCCGAATGGCTCGTTCTTCCTCAGTCTCCGACGCTATGCTTCGCGCGCTTGACATTCCGGACCCTCTCCAGTGAAGTAGCTCGCCGGGCGGTACTCGCCGGGCGATATCCGCAGGGTGGTCAGAAGCCGCTTGCCGACGACGGCTCAATGCCTCCCGCTCCCACGCAACACTTAGAGAAGACGGCCCGGCCTCGCTCTCATCCATGGCCAAGCTCGCACTGACTAGGCGAGCGCGCCGCTCCTCTTAGCCTGGCGCGCAGCGAGTCACGTGGTCAAGCGGCGACCCAGCTGCGGACAGCGCATGCGCTAAGTTGACGGTGGAGCTCGGCGCAGCGAGTCACGTGATGCGTTGCCAAGGTTACGGCGTAGCTGCGGTCAAATGAAGGTCAAACTGCCGGCGACGGCGAAACTCGGCTCAGCTAGGTTAGTAAAGCTTTCGCTGCCAAGCAAGCAACAACGTGCAAAACGCTGCCAGGAACACGAACGATCGTGTTCGGCTATTCGCTCTCACTGGATGCCAACTATCTCCGATGGTTTCTCCGTATTTTTTCAATTATCTCACAGCTCTTAACAACAAACTAACATGCTCCAGCCAATCTTTGAGAAGTGTTTGCGTACTATGTTGCGTTGAGTTTGCTACAAAAATTACCAGAGGTAACTCATGCACCATGATCGTTCACCGAACGTGAGAATGGCGGGTAGTAGACAAATTTGTGTAATCTTCGTGATTGGGGCTTGAAACGTCATGAAAATTTTTTAAGGTTTTATCTTTCTAAAGTTCCAAGCAGTCGTAGTTTTCTGAACGCAGTAAGTCTCAATAATGGGCACACGCCTTTTGTGCAGACGTATCTTAAACGACTCCTCACAGCGCGATGCCGGCACACATTTATAGAGATCGTGCTACCGATGAATACGCATGATATCGCCGTATAAATGCCCTCAATGTCGCCTCAAAAAACGTAACTACAATGATGGCCTTCCCGTACCTGCCGGGAAGTGTGCAACACTTTAGAATCCAAACTTTGCCCACAATTTTTCAGTTTCGTCAACTAACACGTATGTCTCCTTGTCAATGCGCAATTATTCACCTATGTCTTCAATAGAGACCGAAGTTCCTGGCATTGTAAAATTGATTGAATCCCTCTGAATGTCCTCTGCTTGTGGTGTTAACAATATTAATTCAAGATTTCTTAAAGAAACAAAACTGTGCTCATCTCTTTTCTTGTGTAAAATATTTCAACAGTCCTTGGATCAAGGTGTGGTGCCTTGTGCTTGGCGGGAGGTGAAAGTGGTTCCCCTACATAAATCAGGAAGCAAACAATCTGTGATTAATTACTGAGCTATTTCTCTCACTTATATACCATGTATTATTCTGGAGCATATATTATCTAATCTGCTTACCTACCTAGAATTTTTAGATCATGGGGTTTTACGTGCCATATCCACGATCTGATTACGAGGCACGCCGTAGTGGGGGACTCCGGCATAGTTTAGACCACTCGCGGTTCTTGAACGTGCACCTAAATCTAAGTACACGAGTGTACACGGCCGCATTTCGCCCCCATCGAAATGCGGCCGCCGTGGCCGGGTCTCGATCCCGCGACCTCGTGCTTAGCAGCGAAGCACCATAGCCACTTAGCAACCCCGTCGGGTCCTAGAATCTAATTCGTTCTTTAGCAATCACCGCATGCATTTAAGAAATCATACTCATGTGAAACACAGTTGCTCTGCTTTACACATTCCTTACACACCATTCTAGAACGTGGTTCCTTGGTCGATTGTACCTTTTTGTACTTTTCCAAAGCTTTTGATAAGCTTAAACACCACCCATTGCTCTACAAGCTTAGGAGCCTAAACACTGACAGCAGAATTCTTACTTGGATTGATTTTTTTAGAAATCGCTCACAGTAAGTTGTTAACAATAATTCCATCTCACCATCGTCTCATGTTACCTCTGGCGTGTCCCAAGGCTCTGTATTGTGCCCTTTACCTTTCTTCATCTGTATTAATGATTCACTCGATTGTGTAAGCTCTTTAATTGACCTCTTCGCAGATAGTTGTGTTGTGTACCGCCAAATTTCAAGTAACCTAGACGTTAGTTCTCTCCAAAACGATATTTCTAATATTGCTCATTGGTGATGAACTTCGAACATGAAACTTAACACTAACAAATGCAAAGTTTTACGTGTTTGACGTTCTACCGGACCTTCTACTACCTGTACCCTAAATAACGCTACTCTAGAATATGTTACTTCTTATAAATACTTGGGAATTCATATAACATCTGATCTAACCTGAAAACGTCACATTAACTACGTTATTAACAATCGTAACCCTGTGCTATAGGGTACCTACGACGTAGGTTTAGTAGAGCTCCTGTAAGTGTGAAACTAAGAATGTATAAAACACTAGTGCGCTCAAAACTTGAATACGCATGCTTAATTTGGGACCCTGTTCAAGCGCACTTAACTTATTCTCTTGAAAGGCTACAAAATAACGCAGCACGTTTTATATTATCCAATTACAATCGCACTAGCAGAGTCACATCGATGAAACGCACCCTTTTCATGAAGTCACTTGTTTCGCGTCGCAAAGCATGTCGTCTTATGCTTTTACATAAGATGTAACATCATCCAGTTTTGAAAACCCAGTTCGTTACGACCCCATCTTATCGTTCAGTCCGCTTAGATCCTCACCCCAAGGTACGCTTTACTATATGCCATACAAAATTTTTTTTTATTGTTTCGTCCCTCGCACATCCAATGACAGGAACTGCCTACCCTCCGTTATCGTTTTCATTTCGGACCATGAAATATTTTGTGCAACCATACACAATTACTTATTTGTTGACGCGTGTAGTTTTTTTGCCTTTTATAAACGCGGTTCTTCGCATTATAACTTCATTCGAACTTCCTGCTGTGTTAGCCTAGCATGCTGCCTTCTCCTATGTATTGTGGATGTTATTAGTATTGTACTTGTTATTACATTTGATATTTTGCTTGTTATTTGTGTACCCCACTCCCCTCTGTAAAGCTCTGTGCGCTTGAGGGTAAAATAAATAAATAAATGAATAAATAAATAAACCCGAGCGGCGCCAACGAGCCAGCTTCGGAAGAAGACGACGCTCGAGCCAATGCTGATGATGACAGTTTTGTGTGGACAGGCGACGCACAGCCGCTTTCTCGTTTCGCCTATAGCCACATAAAGATTTGCTTTAATACACGAACTGTATGACAGCTGGTGCGACGATTTAACGGGCCGCCTAAAACCATCAAAATCAGTCCTTGCAAGCCACACGATACACTGGTGGAGTCGTGCACCTTAGCTATAGAGCAACACCCTAAACAAGCGACAAACAGTAGAAGCGGAATGCAGCATTCAGAACCTAAGCGAAATGCCTATATCCCACATGCTGCACTGGGAACAAACAGAACCAAAATATGGGTAGGCCTAAAGTCCCTAGTTTTCTGTTCTTTTTTAAGTAGCGACATCTATCTCCGTGGGCCGCCATGTTCATCCTAACCTCCTGAAGCGGCGTATCCGCCTAGATAACATCCGATTTCAACGGCCGCTGCTGCAAAGCATCAGTCAAATAAAAGCTACAAGCATGGAGCAGGACAATCAAACACGAACCCAAAAGCGGCTTAGTACTGCACTGCTGCGACCGAACGCGAGATTTATCGCCGTAATTGTGAACCGTACTTACCGATGGTGTCCGTTCTCAACTCATCTTTACGGTGACGCCTGCCGCGCTTCTGCATTCGCGCCACGCCGACCGCAGGAACTCCTTCGCACAAGGAAAAGACAAAAAGATAAACGCGCACAGAAACACTGCTCACTATAATGCGTCGTCAGCCTGCCCTGAAGTTTGCTCGCAGCAGCATGCAAGTGACTACAGGGGGAACAGCGTTAGGAAGAGCATGGCTGCCGGAATGAGTGCCGCCCAATCAGATTCATCGGCGGTGCTTCAAAGCTTGTCGCTACGTAAAAGAAAAAAAAAAGGATATCTAGGGACTTTAGGTAGGCAGTTAACTTCGTCGCTTGCCCGTGTAAAGTGATAAAATACAACCAATACAACAAACACCGAGATGACAAAGGAAAGCGTGACAGCAAGACATTTCCCGCCGAGCGGCGGCGATTCATTGCTGCCGTTTCTCCCGCTCACAAGGCCTTGCGGTGGAATGATAGAAAACGTGTGTTGGCCCAACGTGCTCGCAGGTTTATGAGCCTGCAACGCGCAAAAATTGTTCTTCGACATGCCTTGAAGCTTTGGCCACCTCATATGCGACGGTAGCGATGGGTGTTGCTTTTAACGCGATAGCGGTTAGGGTCCCGTGTCGCAGAAAATCCGGTGTCGGTGTCGGCATTGGCGCCCGCGGCCGAGTAAGCCATCCCCACCCACGCAGGCCCTACAAATACATTTTACTACTAAAGTTGCTCATACTTCGTCTTTCATTCTTCACAAAGTTATTCCTCGGAATTTTGAGAGTGACAGCCCGCGAACAATTGTCATGAAACAAAACACAGACAGCGCATGCCTTTTATGCTAAATCTTCTCAGGCTGACATATCAAAGGGGCAAACTATAAAAGAAGACCGGCCCACGAAAGAGGCCGCGTTTCTACCAGAAAGCGCGCCTTCGTGCATAGCGTTCACCGCCAGCGTTTCCCATTCGCCTTCGTCTCGCAGTGCAAGAGATCGACTCATCAGCTACCATGACCTCACCCCGTTCTACAGAAATTCCCGCCTAATCTACCCCCCCTGCCGCATAAATCTCTTCCAGAAGTGACCAGGCTTGGTGGCGAAGACTTCAAACGGCCACAGTTACGACCCCTTCCTTCTGTCCATTATTACACACGGGGAAACCTCTCCTCACTGCCACTTGTGTCCTAGCACCAGAGCTGACTTTGCCCACATCTTTCTAAATTGCCCGAACAAGCCCAATCCCCCGTGGCGAGGGTCAGAACACCAGGAGCGATGGGAGCGATGGGAGGCTGCTCTGCGCAGCTCGCAACCGGACTTACAGCTTCGGACAGTGGGCTGGGCCAGAGGGGTCGCCGAAGCAAAATGTGCCCGGCCATCTAGAGCGGCCTGAGGGCCCATCGTCGTCCTGCTTCCCTTTCTCCCCTCCCCCCCGCCCCCCTCATATGATTCTCTCGTGAATCAATAAAGTTTACCCACCCACCATCCCGGTAAACATTACGGTTACAAAAGCCGCAGTTGCCGGGAAGTGTGAGAAACAGTCAAGTATCTTTGAATGTTATCGCGTTCCACTCTTGACCAAATTTTTTCCACTTGTTCCACTCTTGAACAAATAGATGTTATGATTATATGTGCTTTTACTTCCTTAGCAAGACTGCCACCGGTTGCACCTATGGCACGAAATTTAGTGATCATTAATTGCACCCGTCCTTGAAGCCAGTTTTGATGACACCGGCAATATAGATACGGTTCAGTGTTTTCGGTCTCAACAAAGGTAAATAAATGAATAAATAAATCAATAAATAAAAACGAGAAATGTAAGCCTATTCTTGTTTATCCGAAATTTGGTTTTAACCGCAAAGAGTCTGTGAAATCAAATTTACCAGAGAGCTAAGACGGCATCTAGCCTACACTTCGATGCAAGGAGTCCGACGAGGTCAAGGTCACGTGTCATCGTGCCACCAGCGCAAGGAAATACTTAAGCGACGGAAAGCATCCCGTCGGGCTAATTTTAAGGTTTGGTTCTCCATGCGCCCTTTTTACAGCCAGAACTTGGCTTTGTTTCCGCAGTGGCTTGTAAGAACCTCGTCACATCCACGTTGTCATTTATCTGAATTATATGTTGGAGCACTATAGCAATATCAGGTTGCAAATAAGGCCTCTCTTTATTTGCGTTCGAATCTATCTTAATTCTTGGGTTGTCTATCAGCATATGGCGTTGGACCCTTGTTATACGGCTTCTCTAAAATTGTTTTCGGTGTTGGATGCAACTGTACAGCGTTGAATAGCAGCGTCTCCAGCTAGACAGCCGATTTCAGTGTCAACAGAACTAGTGAACTAGACATTCACCGATAGGACCATCCGGTAAGCTCGACAAAATAAGTGATCAACCCCCCCCCCCCCCCCCCACACACACACACACACACACAGACACACACACACACACACACACACATACACACACCACACACACACACACACACACACACACACACACACACACACACACACACACACACACACACACACTTAAAGATGGTTAAAGTTCATCAGAAGTGTATGCACAAAAAGAAAAAAAAAACTCGGTGGAACGAAAATAATAGAAAATACGGAACTTTAAGCATAGTGCAACGCTTTATAGTTCTAAAATATCGTATGCATGTCAACTGGTATGGTATGGTAGTAACACGCATCCGCCTAATGCTGTAATTCATGTGGCGATGCCATATTTACGTAATTCCTTACAAACGAGTTTCGCATTGAATCAAGCGGGAGATGGCGAAAGGTGTACATATTGTCTGCATTCATCCACTTGCACACGATAGCTCATTTCGGATGCCAGTGCACAAAGGTTGATGCACTGTTGCCAACGGTGACAAGCTGTATGAAAGGTGACGAACTATATGAAATACTACAATGTGCCACTGTCGCATTCATGTAAACGTGGCTGATGGCCGCTGGAAAGTGTGGTGTCGTGGTTTGTACGAGTTTCGGTTTCGGATGATTGATGATTGATGATGATGACTATTGGAATATTCCGTTGCAACAGGGTGGCGGCCAAGATGTCACCTAGCCTGCTTGACCTTATGCATGGAGGAAGGAAACAAAACAGGAGAGGCCCTGACGTCACTTTTTTGAAGCCGGAAGTGCAGCCATGTTGGTGCGCTACTTCTCTCTCTGCGCCTCCAATCAGGGGTTCTGCAGCTCGCCGGAGCAGATGGGCGCAAACTTTGAACTTGCATTGTTACGAGCCGCCGGAAGTGTGTGCTCCTGACGCGCGTCAAAACAAAGCCTACAAAACTTCTGTAGCCGGTTTAGTAAAAGCAGACGCGCTCCTGTGTTTTTCCGTGGCGCATTAAAGAAGACAACGAAGATCCGCGCCGTGATTGTTTGAGTGTATCTGTTGCTGGCCGACACTAACACTCACAGACCCAAAACACAACTTTCAAGCTTACACACGACACTCCAAAGTCAGCTTTTCTCGCGAGCAAAAGGTGCTGCGGGAAAGACACCGGCGGAAAAATCTTATCTCACTTTTCAGAGACCGCGAGCAGCAGCGAAAGCTTCAGGAGCGCGGTTGCCATGGCAACGTGGACATTTGGGGTACCCGTCCCTGTGCTCCTTTGCGATAAACAGCACGTGACTTCCGCCACACCTTCTCCAATACGTTCGTGCTGGCCAGGGCCTCTCCTGGGGTTTCCTTCCTCCATGACCTTATGAATGTTCATTGCATCAATTGCAGTCTGATATTTTGCCTATCTCCACCTTTTAATACTGCCAAGTTATATAAGCATGTAACGACCATGGCGATCCGCCTCTTCCCTGCGTATTTTCAACTAATGCTCTCAACGTCTCTCACGTTGACCACTGACCAGTTAATGCTCCTGTCAGCTTTGGACCCCGGTGATTTTGGAAGGTGAACGTTCCGTATACGGTCCTGGCTGGGTAAATATCTCGTGGCTACTAGTGACTAACTATGGAGACACCCCATGACGTCACGCATACTACATATTTAGAAATATCTCGTAATAAAACGTTATTCTCCTGCTCCTGGCTTGCGCCTCAGTCAATCCTTTATTGGCTGGTGGGTGCGCTCCTCGTTTAAGCCGGTAGGCTCCAAAGACACCCCTGTAGGTGCTACAACGCGAAAGTCTAAATGCGACATGGGTATGACACGCTGAGCTCCAGAGCCGATACACCGGGTGCAGCGCGCCGGCGTATATGGAAGGCGAGACGATGTGAGTAACCACGGCTTCACCTTGCATGGCGCTCACCTGTGCCCCGTATTCCAACTCGTGGTCCCAGAGCAGCTCCTTCATGTCGGCTGCCGGCGGGAAGCCAGGTAGTCTGCCCAGCGCGGTTTGGCTCCGGAACTGGTTGTGCAGTTTCAAGATGAGCAGGCGCTGCGCATAGTCCACGCGGCTGTCCTTTATCTTGCACCACGCGTTCCGCTGCTTGCACGCCGTGTGCTGAGGGTTCCTTTCGCGATAGCATGCCGGGCAGTTTTGAGCTGCAGCAGGTGACCAGAAGGCCGCCACCACCAGCAGAAACAGCAAGACAACGGCGGTTGTTACCATCATGACGCTGCTTCGAATGTGCTCCTGCTTTTCGTTGCTCGCAAACTGCTGGCGATGGGAGCGCGTTCACTCGCGTTTGAACTGATGATAATGATGATGATAATTTCATGTAGTGGCTGTATACCCGCCACGAGGTATGATGGAGATGATGATGATTTCCAGACTGTGGCCCATACCCACATCGGGCGATTGACCAAGATGCGACGATACACCTATATGAGGTAAGAAAAAAGCAATAAATAAAAGCCCAATTACTTGAATATAAATAAACTAGGACTCGAGCTTTGCATGGTGTAGTGTCCATGCATAGCACTTTTTGGAATGTTGGAAGGCAACCCTGGTAGACAGCAAGGGGAGCTTCCAAGATGGCTGCGATGTAGCACAAGTAAACCCGTGTGCGTTCCCGATTCAATCTGTCGTAATCAGTCTTATTACTCCAACTACGACACGTTACACATGGCAATATTGAACAAAGAATAAGGAGGATAATATCAAATTATCGCAGCCAACTCTTTGTAATGAAATTGCACATTTCGAGGCTAACATTCCTGTGGCAAGACGCCCAGAGCAGAGGCCACCACAGAAAGGATAATTGCCGAAGTCGGTGAAATTCAAATCTGGCTAAACGCAGCCACCGGAAGTATTTTTGTTTTGTAACGCGAATCGACCACAGAGTAAAAAGAAAGGATCAATTGTCTCAGGTTCATTAGAAAAATTATAGACGGGACTGCGTTAGACCAGCCGCGTAAATATAAAAATGTAACTGTCCAACGCCGGTCTTGCGGTCGTGTAAAAGCAACTTCAAACTGGCTTATGACGGACTAGATTAAGAATTCCAGGACTAACCGCAGATGTTGGATGTCAGAATTCAATAATATTGCTTGTGTTGTAGAAGATTGAGTTAAGGAGAATTTTCTGTACCTTGATGGAGAGACGTATGCTGCAAAGGGCAAAGAAGGAAACAACCGAGCCGTCCGGGGAACCAGAGGTAAGCGAGACTGCCAATTTTATTTAATTATAATCTACATTCACCAGGCACCCAAATTAAGTGGACTGCCTGTAAATGTGGAGGGACGCAACGCATGAAATGTTGGCAATGGTTAGTTATTTATTCGAGTTGCTCCTAAAGACCCTCTGGTTGAGGGTATTACACAGGGGTGTTCTGATACAATAGAGTTAGAGTAGTGCGAGTATGGTTCCAAGAATCTATAATTAACAGTGCAGGCTGTTGCGATTTACGAGGTTCGCGCGGCCACGAAGGTTCCATGAATGATGCCATGCCAGGTGCCGCGAGAATGAGAAGTCCAGTCAGATCAGAAAACGGTTTTATATGCAAATGTACATATTTTACAAGAAGGGCTCCATGATATTGGAGCCGTCTACATGTTCTAACATATTTGCATGTTCTAGCGTTTTCATCTGCGAGCGTCTACATGGTCGAGCATCCCCCACAACACTCAGGACCCACTGTTTTATCCCTTTCGTTTCCCTCTTTTACTCGACCAGGAAATGCACTTTAGTTCTTTTAGGCCAATCACAATCTTCGATCAGTTCGTAATCAGCCGCCCATGATGCGGCATCGTTTCCCGTCGGGCTCCGGCTCCAGCCTTGTCTGATCGTCCCCGCACACAGGCAACGGTTGACACCTTGGGAACCAAACCGACCAAACGTTGATGTCATTCCCACGGGAATGCTTGACGCTGGCCCCTTGCAAGAATTAGCCGCTTCTCCGTGGCGGTCAGTTCGCGGAAGCCACCATTTCAAGGGAGGGCGGTGGCTGTTGTCCCAGAAGGGGGCTCCAGGTTGGCGCGTCACAGTTGGCGCCGGGCCTCGTCGTAGTTCGGGCGGGCGCTGGTGCTTCACGAAACACACCAAGAGCAACGTTGCCGCTTTAGCTACGCACGAGGCCGATTACTCATTGCAATCTGGGGACTAATTGCTCATCCATCAGTCCCAGGTGACGGTGTCGCTTGCCGGCAGCGAGAAATGACAAGAGTGAAGAGCACTTGATAGCTTCGCGTCTAACGATGAGGCCTCCTTTGCCCCGAAGGACCGCCAGACACAACAAGGCGTATACAAAATTCATAAAAAAATAATACATCATAAGAAATTATACATTATAAAAAATGATACAGTAGAATAGGTACAAAAATGGATATAACTATTGCATATATATTTACACATTACATGAACAACACACAAGTGTAATGGCTCTAGTTATTGGTCGTTAAAGGAGAACGAGTGAAGATCATAGTCCAACAAAGGTAGAAAGTTCGGTATCGAATAATGTAGAGAGCAAAAGTTATAAAGTACAGTAAATTGAATAAAAGTGCTAAATGCATTAATCATATATAAAAAAAACTAGGTAATAAACACACTGTATTTATTAGAACGCAAAAATAAAACGAGTGGAATATTGATCAGGGATGGTTGTCTGTACGTTATTGTGAATGAGGTCTTGAAATTTGCTGATGTTAGTTTGTGTAACGATGTGTGATGGCAATTGGGTTCAATCCTGTGATGTGCACAGTACGAAAGATTCAGTGTAGCGTTTAGAGTGGCAGATTATCTGTTTTACTTTGTTAGGATGGTCCCGGCGAGGAAAGATAGCTCCTGGTTGCATGAAAAAGTCGTCATGGAAGTATGTGTGATGATAAAGTTTATGGAAAAGTGTTAAGCGAGCAAGTTTACGGCGATGGAAAATCTCTTGCAATTGAGCGCGATTTTTTAAAGCAGTGACACTAGCGAAAGGTGAGTATTCAAAGTAGATGAAGCGAACTGCACTTTTCTGAAGGGCTTCGATGTCGTTAATAATGCAGTGTTTATAAGGATCCTAGATCGCGGATGCGTAGTCAATTTTAGGTCGGATTAACGTGGTATAAGCAAGTTTACGAATGTGAAATGGCGCTTATCGAATGTTACGTTTAAGGCGCCCGAGAGAAATATGAGCGGAAGCAAGATATGTGTGAATGTGGCAATCCCATGATAAGTCAGATGGTAAATGAAGGCCAATGCACTTGTACGTTGATGTCTGTTCAGCGAAGCTATCGTTTAACTTGTAAGACAATGGCACACGGCAAACACGCGGTTAGTAAATGACATAGCCTTTGTTGTACTGTGGTTAAGCGGCATTAGCCAGGATAAGCACCATGAACTTATCGTGTCAAAGTCACATTGCAAAATCAGCTGGTCGGCGATGCTGCATACATTACGATATATGATGCAATCATCGGCGAACTGCGTAATTTTGGATGACAATGAAGATCAAAAATCGTTAATATAGATTAAAAATAGTAACGGCCCAATCATACTTCCCTGGGTTACACCAGATGTGACGTGTGCGAAAGATGAGGTAGTTCATGTCATTAACATAGGTGAACAGCACACGAGATGATGATGATGATGATAAAAATTTATTTATTGTAGGATGGCTCGAAGGCCTATTATGTGGATGATAAAAAATTATTTACCGTGCTAGAACTTTAGGGTGAATGTTAAGGTGTTCCAATTTGGTTAGTAGCCGATGGTGCGGGACGTGGTCACAAGCCTTTGAGTAGACTAGAAAAATTTCATCTACTAATTCCACAGAAGCGACGAGCACCACATCCAGCTCCAGGCAGTCCAGATGGCCCACGACATCGCAACGGGACTTCGCCTCCCGGTGCCATCGTGGACGGAGCCACCGACTTGACCCGAGGGAGGCTTCGGCTTCCCCTGGCCCCACTTTCTCAGGACCAAATAAAGTTCTTGTCACCGTCACTTGCAAACTCGCGTCTATGAAAGAATGAATATCATGGATGAAGCCGGCAAGTGGCGCGTCACAAGAATAGACAGTTTTAGAATAGCGTTTGTCGGCTTACGTACGTTAAACGTAAGCACGTTTGCGGGACGTTACGGTGCGCGTTCTTTCAAGACTTTTAGTTTACCGTACGGGAACGCAAACGTAAGGGTGACGTTATAAAACGGGGCGCCGTCTGGTGCCTCGTGCCAAACGCATCCAAGCAAAGACAATCCATTAGCATCCCTCCTGGTGTTGCTATGCGGCAACGTATGAGGACGCGTCGTGGTTAGGCCTACGGTCGCCGCAATCGCCAAACGATCTCTGAAATTGGGCGCGCTATGCGCTCAAAACTAACGTTTCAGGTGAGTTTAGAGAAAGCGAAAGCTCATTTCTGTAGTTACTGGTGATCTATGCGAGTGAGAGAGCAACCATCACGAGAATTCATGCTGAAGCGGGAGCCAGTGGTGCCGCCATGTTTGACAACATTATTTCTTAGCGTCCGTAAGCATTAAGAACGTTAAACTCGCCAAATAACGTACGTTATCATGGCGCACGTAAACCGCAGAAACCGAATAACGTTCAGAGCATGCGCAGTGATGACAACGCTATTTTTTGCGTGCGTAATGCGTTTATGTTTCCTTGCAAACGCTAATCTAAAACTGCTTAATATCCTCTTCGAAAGCAGTGCTGATATTTGAATATAATATTATTATGTTCTCCGAGGTAGTTAATGATCTCAGAATGTATAATGTGTTCTAGCAGTTTACAGACAATACTGGTAAAGGAAATGGAATGATAGTTGGCAGGAGAACACCGATCACTGGGCTTATATATCGGGATAACCTTAGCCATCTTCCCGCCATTCGGAATGGAGCCAGTTGCTAATGATTGTGTAGAAAGTGCACAGAACCATGGGCATACACTAGTGGATGTACTTTTCAGTATACTATTCTTGAAACCAATGTGAACCGAAGCAGATGAAGCTTTTAGTTTGTTTAGCAAAGAAAATATCCTAGCTTCAGTTATGGTTATCTCGGGCATATGCATAGCGGTACAAAAATTTAAGACAGGGCATAAGGCGATGTCTTCGTTAGTAAAAACTGATACAAAATTATTGCTAAACATTTGCGCGCGCTCTTCTCCAGAAAAATCAACACCTGTGATGCTAATATGAAAGATTTCATTCGGGTTAATGGCGCGCCAGAATCTGCGAGGGTTATGAGTAAGCATGGATGACAGGTCATGGTTGAAGAAATGGCGTTGGGGGGTTCCGAGCGACAACTGATACTCTTTGTCGCATGCTTTGTAAAGCTTCCACGAATCAAAGTTCGTGCTTGTTTACTTGCCTGTATAATCTTCTTTTCTTTTTGTTAAGGCGCCCTAGTTTAACATTAAATCATGGCACATTATTGCGGTTATTTTATAGATAGTACTGGTATGAACTTATCTATTAGGTTGGTTAACGTGTTTTTACGTAAACGCGGAAGGCGTCGGCAGCCGCTCTGCGCGTTGCCTCGTTGGTGCTGCTACAATTTCTCTCTCTCTCTCTCTCTCTCACTCATTTTCTCTCTCCCGAGCATAGCGCACACCGCGCGCATACTTTCCTTCCCTCTCCTTAACGTGCCGTGTCAAGGCAACATGTGCATGGCACGGAGAGGAGGCGAAGCACACGCCGCTTCGCGAGGTGTTTGCTAGGCAACGCGCAGTGACGTCATCGGTCAGCGAGGTTTTTTTGTACACGCGTTACGGACTGACGGTCGGCTTAAATAGCTCCGCTGTTAAAATGCTGGAATGATAAACATGCATAGCATACCTCATTAAATAAAGCAGGTTAGGTGACTTTTCTCAGCGCCCCGTTTCAAAGGGGAAGTCAATAAATCATCATCGTCATCATCAGCAGCAGAGCAAGCATCGTATAGTGCCACTTGTCACACAATGCGAGATGCGCGCCGCGTAGCGTCAATATGTGCAAACATTGCATTGCAGTTGTGCTGTATTCCATGAGGCACCACGAAATGTAGCAGTTTCATAGTATTGTGCCACGTGTCAAGGGATGTGACATATGCGACGCGTAGTCTAAATACCTGTGTTTACTCTTCGGTACACGTTATGGCGCCTCCTCACTGCTGAAGAAGCGAATCGTTGAGCTACGCGCGCAGCTCTAACCAGGCAACGTCGGGCTCAGCAGACCCCTGTGCAGAGGGCAGCACAAGCCTCAGCTAACCGTCGACGGCGGGCGGACTGTTCAGTAAGTTCACGTGAAAACGACACAAAGTGACTTCACCGCTAAGACCCTCTATAGTGTGTGATGCCGAAAATGGAGCGCCTATGGAGCCGCTCTTCCACTACGCTGCGACTGCTGCGTGTGCAGAGCAGGCCTTTGCATTTCTTTTTTCTTTTCAACTATGTGACTGACGTAGCTTGGAAGTGTCAATGGGCTGCTTGAATTTTTATTTTTATCCAAATAAAACAAAGGTAATCGGGTCCAACTTAGATTGCGACCAGTGAACCTTGTAGATTGCGGCGCACTTCGCAACAAAGATGGCTTCGTTAGATCAGTAATGAAACAGAGTTTATTATGCGCTGGCCAGATTATTCTGAAAAAAAAAATCAAAGTCCTAAGATTATTTTAAAATAGAGTTATCAGAAGACTTCGCTAAAACTAATTTTACAAACTGCTAGGCATATACGGTATATATACACGTCCATTTAGCTTCGTTATATCACTTGACTGAAAAGCGGCCAGTGATGTTAGGACGTTGCTTCCTTTGAATGCGCGTTTTCAAGATTGCATTCGTGCCACAAAATCGTGCCGTAATTTATGCGTATACATTGCACATACACGCAAGCGTGTATCGCAGCGCTTAAACGGCTATACATTAGCAAAAATGAACACCATATACACAAGGCATAAAGAAAGTAACTACATAGAAGGTAATTACAAACAAGGCAATTACATATTGAAATTGACGTGACATTCCGAACCAAAATTAAATACATCTCGCAAGACCACCCGCGCATGCGCGTTCGCTCTGTCCCGTTGGCAGCGAGACGCCTCATCACCGGACATAAATTGGAAACTGTCCGCGCTGAACTACAACGCCGTCGTCGAGGCAGTCGAATACTGGGACCCCATTCCCGCGGGCGCCGCCTGCTGCTCTTGCGGTTGGTCTTTCGTTCTCCGCGCGAAAGCAAAGTAGAGGCAACACGTGAGCGCCACCGTCACCGCGACTAAGCCTGCAATGAAGGGTAGCCAGCTGGGCGGCTCGTCTTCCTCCGCAGGACTATCGGAACTCGTGTCGGTTCCCGGGCTTTTCCCACTCTGCCCACCTGAGCCTCCACCTCCGCTGCCAGGCTGAGCCGTCACTGGATTAGGACTTGGCTGCGGGTCGGGAACTTTGCCAGCTGGAGGCGGCGGAAGTGGCGACTGAGGACGGCGCCCCTTGCCGCCGCAAAGACCCGTGGTCTGGTCGCAGCGAGCATTATCCGGGCAAGCGCTGCAGGTGGGACCTTCATCGTAGATGGGCAGCTTCGCCCTCACGTTCACCACGTTTCCGGTCGGGGCGTAGTTGCAAGCGTACATCTCCATGTAGGGGGGAGTGGCGCTGGGGTCGGTGAAGCTGTAGTTGACGTAGCCGCAGCCGACGTAGCGAGACTTGGCCCAGATGATCTGGGTGAAGTGCTTCGTCTGCCGGGCCGTGTAAGGGTTGAACTCGCGAACGTCCTGCGGCGAGTAGTACTGGTACTCGTTGAACCACGAGTCGATGATGAACGTCCAGTTGGGCGTCGGAGGAGACCAGTGTCGCCCCGCCCAAGCCAAGTTCTGGCCGGTCAAGTCGAAGCGCGACGTAGAGCGGTCGAGCTGGTCGTCGTGGTCGACTGCGTAGCCGGGCTCCGTACATTGGTTAGAGTGTGCCTGTCAAACGCAGAAAAAAAGATACGATGCACTTGTAAGAGTATTTTGCTCTCTTGGAAATATTCGCGGTATGTACAGTCACCTTCAATATGAGGTGCAACAACACAGTGCCTGTGGTCGAAGGGGCTCCAAGATTGCACGGCGGCGCCGGCAGGTACGAAAAATTGGGGAGCACCGTTAAAATTAATGGTAATTATTACATCAATTTATCGCGCACTCTCGGAGCGCCTCACGGGCACCCGGTTCAGTTCATACTGAACGCAACTGCATGTGTTGCGATCACACGAAGTTTAACGCCGTAAAGCCTAAACACAGTTCCACATCAATAAAAATTATAACTTCCCCGTTATTTGAGGCTATGAAGAAAACGTTTGTATGAAAGAATTACGAATAGTTACTTGGGCAACGACCCAATTGATAAAGTCATCAATTATTTTGTTTGCTGAACCATCCACATCTGAAAATTCGTTCAAGTGTACCAAAGCTTTCGTATAGGCTATATGCATACAAGTTTCTCGTGCTTCAATCAGGTATCATCAGGTACCAAACACAATGTAGCTGAAATGAAATGTTGGGCATTACAATGTTAATAAATCACGGGAACTGCGGGGACCAGATAAGAAGTGCTAAGGACAAACAATCTGCAATCAGAACGATGTTAGAAAATGACAAGTGTATATAATTGCAATCGGCAGTCGTGTGTGGGAAAAATATGATTAAACGCGTCCGTTTGAGCGGAGTAAGCGGTTACAGCATTCTGACTTGGCGAGTGTGTCTCGTTAGAAGTGGTGTTATGTAAGCTGCAGAATCAAGTACATAAACGTATGGCTTCTGTGTGGAAGAAAAGTTCCAGCCGTAACTTTATACTGCAGCGTTAGATAACGAAATGTAATTACGTCTTCTAAGCTGCAATAAGCAGTCGTACCTAAAGCAGTTCTGCATAATTTCGAATTCTTGTTTTTCATATTGTCGTTATCCTTGCATTGTACGCTCGTAAAGAGAAAGAGAAAAAAAAGTATCACGACAAGAATGATATCGATGTGCGTATAGACGATAGCCGTATAGACTAGGTACGTATAGACGACAGCCGATTAAGCTTCTGGCTTCGGTTACACTAAACTTTTTCTACAGAAACAGCTGCGGGCATTCGCGTTCTGAAGGAGAGTCATTATTTTAGGCTGAAGCATCGAGTGTCGACAAAGCAGCAGAGCGAACAGCACCACGTACGTGGCATCAGTGGGGATCGTATGATAATATCTTTGTATCAGATCTACGAGATGTCGTCTGAAACGTGATAGGACACGTGCGTGATACTGAGCTTTATGTCATCGTGTGTCCCCCCCCCCCCCTTTTTTTTATCATAAAGCCTTTAGATGCGAAGCTAACTGTCGGGGTGCGGCTCCAGGCACGAAATAACTTTTAAGACAAGGTGGCGAAATTTTCGTAGACTGCAGAGTTGCTGAAACCAACACGTCTGCTTTACCGCACATCTTTGAGTGAAGGTGAGCAAGGGGAAGCCAGAGACGCAGCACTCTAACATCGGTGACTGTTATAAAGGTGTTTGTTTTCACGTTTTATGCGTAACTGGCGCTTTTAAGTGAGGGTACCTTGCCTTAGCTTTAAATAATGGTAATAGCCACGAGAATTAGGATGCTTGCCCGAGCATAGCGTGCAAAAGTTGCAGTGGCTTAGCTCGGCTATGCCAGGATATACGTAGCGTTAGCAAAGGTTCAGCTGATTATTCTTAGCTTTCCTGGTTATCTCCTACGCTCAACCGCTAATTGCCGGGCAACTACTTCAGGATCCGATGAGTCAAGCTTCTCCGTTCTTCTGCGCTGTTGAGCAGCATTTGCGCTCTCCTTCTCCATGGCTATACCACACTGGCAAACGCCAGTCAGAAGCGCAGCGGCTCCAGCGCAGTGTCAGACGGCGACTGCACAGCGAGCGCGCGCCGGCGCCAGCGCGTCTACCACGGCTACGACGTCACTCCTCTGGAATGCGCAGACCGGCGGCGGTGAGTAGCGCGCGGCGGCGGCGGAGTGCGCGAGAGGTGCCGGCTCCGTTGGCTCCGGTGCGCAAGCCGTGTGACATCACTGATCCTTGCGCATGCGCAGCACGGCTCTTGATGTGCCGCGCGAAACGGGCTTGGCTAGGCCAGTGTAGCTAACGCTACAAAAACTCTTCGTCACCTCGCCGAGCACGAGCGCGCGAACGCGCCAGCTGCGGACGAAGACAACGACGCTCGAACGCAATCATATGGTTCGCATAAATGCATGTTCTGCAAGCGTGGCTGTACAGCCTAGAGGTTACGACGCTTCCCTTGGGACCGAAGGTACGAGGGCTCGAATCCCGCCTCAGCAAGGAACTTTGTTTTCTTAATAGTTTCTTTATACGAACCACATTACGGTTGGCTTGAACAGCGTCGCTGTTAAACTATTTGCACTAAGTATTTCACAACTTGTACACTGGATGCTGCGAGAGCTTGACGTAGTAAAGAAACCTCATATGTGCTCAACAGTGGCAAAAGGAGATTAGCGTAGCAACTTGGTAACCATTATCTGTGCATATACTGCACAAAACTGAATTTGAAATTAAAGGAGAATAATTCGTCTGCCAGTGATGGTTCAGAGCAAGGCAACGCTTTACGACGCGTTGAAAGCTGACCTCGAAACGACCAAAATGGTAATGTCCCTACACTAAAGCATGGTCGTTAAATGACGAACATTTAGCCTATCCTGGCGTTTGAACACGCCGTCAACAAATGAAAAAACTGTTTTGCAAAGCGCTGACACAATAACATCTTAGACCACGCACAATAACGACGCATATATAAGACGCGTGAGCACACACACACACACACACACAAAACGCCAAGCACATGCAACGGACAGTACTGACGTTCTTACGCGTTCGCTAGACAGCAAATGGAGCCGGCGTGGCAGCAAAGTCCGATGCAGAGACGGCACTACTCATGAACAATACACATCGGCAGAACGGCACACGACAAGCCAGAACAAAGTGTGCCAATGGCTCCACTCGACACCAAATGCGTCGACGATTACGCCGCATAAAACACGAAGACCTTGTAACGTTCGCAAACCAAACGACGATGTGCTGCGAATTCCAAACAAATTTCACGGCCCCGAACGGTTGATATGGCTGCTCCGCAGGTTGCTGTCCTCGCTGTTGAAAGCAACGTTGTTGAAACAAGCCGCAAAACTCCCGTAACATGGAAATGTTAAGCATGCCACGATCCATGCGATCACGATTACCGGGGCAAAGACGACGATGTAAACAACATGGCAGTCATGAGGTTCATCCGGCTCTTGCAAGTTGCAACCGCTTCCGGTGCCTCTATTGTTACGAGATGACGTCATTCTCCCGTCTTCGGCTGTCACAACGTTACTAGTCTAGTAACGTTGGGCTGTCAGTACCTGAGCGCTACATTGTGGATGGCCGATATGATAGTTGAATCATATTTACGCTTTGCCGAGAGAAAATGTGCTCTTTTTTGTGTGCATGAGCGATCTCTAAGCCCGTGGGCCTGTGCAACACTATTATCTCACTGCGTCTTTAGTGCGGTGCACCATTGTTGATCATCGTAGTTCTGTCCATTTGCGCTTTCTTTGTTCCTGGCTCATCAGAAGCCTCTGGTAATCTCGCCAATCTCGCATAGGATCACAGTGCACGGAACATTGTGTTGAAAGTTGCGCTATCACATGCTGGAGTTCATCCGCAAATCAACAGTGTTTATGGCAGAAGGACCATTCGTGCAGTAGATGCCGCTGGATCTGACACGAAGGAGCGTTTGCCGAGTACGGCTCGAAAGGGAAGTCCGACGCCTGGCGCATTTTTATGGTTTGTACTGTAGTGTGCGTTGTTATGCGGAGCACAAGATGAAAATTACAGCGACAAAAATTATAAAAGTGCTTTCCTAGTGTTCATTTGCTGTAGTTTACATTTAGTGAAAAGTTTCATGAAAATTGCTCTGAAATACGTATTGATGCTGACAAGAGCTTCATCTATATATAATTTGCACGCGCGTCAGTTCCAGTCCGCTCGGCGCGAGTGTCCGCCATTGGAGTGTTTTAGCTGAGCGTTTGCTGTGCGCTCCGCTCAAACCGGCATACGCTAGCAAATGCCACACAACCGCTTAGCGGGAACGCTATTGCGCTTCCGCACAACGCTCATACCGGCAGCGGAACGAAGACCGCATCCCTCGCTCCGCTACAAAGCCGACACAGCTGAGCGTGACAGCGTGTTGGGCCTCTTCGTCGTTTTTCAGCCGAGTTGATAGCGCGTCGCTCGATCGCGTCTCGGCAAGACGCGCTCATCAAATACGCAATCTACGAAGTTCCCTGCAGTATCTCAGCGCGTGAGATCTGAGAGGAGCGGAGCGTAACTGCTAAAACTGTTTTATTGATGTGTACATGAAGCGTACCTGACTGCTCGGGCTGCATGTGTTGTTGGTCCGATTTTCCTTCTCGCGTCGTGATCATGGCAGTCTGCGCAAAGTTTTGGTTGCCGCACACGAAGTAACACTGTCAAGAGGCTGAACTACGTAGAACCAGACATATATATTGTGAAGGGGCGTAAATTAGCTGAAATATGAAGCACGGTATAAAAACAGACTATATACAAAAATGGTCAAGATGCCCGAACACACGCAACATCCGCCGATCGTCGTCTTCATCGTTAGTGCAAGGAAATGGCTCGTAACATCTAACCGCTCCAGCGGGTGGTTGAATTTCTTTATCGTCGTATATTTGGAGGAGTCATGAGGGAGGTGCAATCAGGGCATTCTACCGGTGCTAACATATGGGGCAGGAACTTGGAGGTTAACAAAGAAGCTCGAGAACGAGTTAAGGAGCGCACAAAGAGCGATGGAACGAAAAATGTTAGGCCTAACGTTAAAGGTGCATTCACACGACCGGACGGAGGAGGAATTTTCGCAGCGGATGGCGTATCACATGACGCGCACGTCATCAAAACGTGCCGCCCTCGCCTAGTCCGGCCTCCTCCGCTCGCTGACCGGATTGATAATGCTCGCCGGTATTTCCATCCGTCCGTTTGGCGGTCGTCTGACATCAATTTAGCGTAGTGAGCGTCAAATCTGTCAACATTGGACAGATTGGCGTGGCTACGATGGCATGTTGTCGGCTTGAAGCCACGTGTGTTGTTGCTGTGCAGCAGCGACCGCACGTGCTTTTGCTGTGGTGCACCGAGAAAGGCGAGTCATGGTTGCGCGCGCATTTTTATTTACTCGGACCGCGCAGCCTGCGTGACCTCAACATGAGTGAGGTGCACAAAAAAACGCTAAGTGACGAGGCAAACGTCACTTTTTTGGCTCTTGTTGAGGGATTCACAGCGCTATGGAATATAGAGCACGCCGAGTATGCAAACGTGCAGCTGATAATAAGCGTTGGAGTCGAGAGTAAGCACGCGGATTCCGCAAACGGAGCTCCGGCTGTGGGAATGCGACCTAACTCGGCTGCGCCGAATTCAAGTGACCACGTGACTGTTTGGCCCGCGGAGCAGGCGGGATTTTGCCCTCGCGTGTGTATCCACCTTACGAGACAGGAAGAGAGCGGTGTGGATCAGAGAACAAACGGGGATAGCCGATATTCTAGTTGACATTAGGCGGAAGAAATGAAGCTGGGCAGGCCATGTAATGCGTAGGATAGATAACCGGTGGACCATTAGGGTTACAGAATGGATACCAAGAGAAGGGAAGCACAGTCGAGGTCGGCAGAAAACCAGATGCGATGATGAAGTTACGAAATTTGCAGGCGCAAGCTGAAATACGCTAGCGCAAGACAGGGGTAATTAATTGGAAATCACAGGGAGAGGCCTTCGTCCTGCAGTGGACATAAATATAGGCTGATGATTTGGAGGCAATGTGCGTAGCCACAGAATACGGTATTTATGTAGGGAAACCGTTGGTGAAGTAAGCCACAGTCAATGGAGCCAAATATTTCGCAGGCGCTGTTAACTTATGCCATCTTGAAAAGCCACCATACTTGCTCAGGTTAGTTGACTAGTATCGTGTGCAGGTCTAGATAGTTAACACTACAGGGAAGTTCATGACAAAGTTTATTTTTCAAACTTTTCAAGATTACTTATTACCTTTTAACTAATATATTCAAAAACACAAAAATTCTGCTTGAGACTGTCCTCTTGAAATATTTACTGCTGATCGATATTGAGAAAAGGTGCTGCTATGTAGAAGTTAGCGCTTATTTGTTGTAGAAAAAATGACACAGTTTCGCCCTAAGGGCGAAGCAATGAATGCGATAGCAACACAGCAATGTCATACGAAGTAAGGTGAGCGGCTTTGGTAGCAATATGAATTGTAGTAAACATGAGCTTAGTAAGTAAGCAGGTGTGCTGCGGCGTAGGCCGGCCGACATGAAGAAATACTCGATGACCACGACAAGGCGCGTGTGAAACGGTGGTGTTGATGAGAAGCGCTTCCCGTGGGCAGCGCATGCGGGTGCGAAGGGATATATACAAAACTGTAGCGCTGCACTGCCAATCCGGGCAGCATTGCATGTGTAGCGCGTGTTGGAAAATGAGCAGGTGAGATAGGCTCGACTATTACTAACTGAATTAACAAGCGTCGTGTCAGCGCGCACAAGCAAACATGAATATATCACACTGAATGACCGCAGACAGCGACTGTCAAAACGCTGGCAGCAAGCTCAACCGCCGCAGCGGGCGAAGGTTCGTGCGGTCTACCGCTTCAACGGAAACAGCGGCGAATGCACAGCCCATACAAAGGTCACAGCCGTGTGGAGATACGAGACGGTGCGGGCGACCGCCACAGCTAACGTACGAGCACGGTTGTTGGCAGAGTAGATGTGCCCCCCCCCCCCGCTCCTTCCCGCTCCCTCCCGCGCTGCCTTCCCTCTTTCTTGCTTTCGCGTAGGAGATTGAGTGGCAAGTTCCTCTTGCGCCCGGTTGCAAGATACGCCCTTGGCGCCGGAGCACAGCGTCGCGCCGCCTCCCTCCCTCCCTCCCATACCCCCACGGCCTTTCGCGCGACGGTCGCGTTTGCTTTCCGCCGTGCGTTCGCTCTCCGTGATAGCGCGCGCCCCCCGCACGCTTTCGCTGGCGCATACGGCGCGCGGCGACGATTTTATCGCCCTAGGACTTTATACGGAACCTCACGGCGACGGCGACGCCAACGGCAGAAATCCGGTTGAAGTGTCCATATAATTGCTATCGCAATAAAATTACAGGTGATGCTTAGAATTTTCTAAGAATGTGAAAGCGAAAGTCTAGTTGGACATATCTATGTCTGCACTTTTTACCAAAAGTAATAACAGGACAGCTCGAACGTCATAGTGCTGTCGGAAAAAAAGTAAATATTCTTCGGCTAGCCCGAAAACCGGGATAAATTGGAATCATTTCCACAGCCCGAATGACTAGTTTTTAAATTTAAGCAATGAAATAAGTCTTGGGGTCCCGACCTCCTCTGTACGCTCATGCCGACGCTCCCCCTGAGGCCAGATTTACTTTTACGTGTCTGTGTTTTTTTTTTCGTCAAACCGCCGCAGCATGCCGTGGCGCCACAACTTACCCCTATCGCTTAGCTCTCAGTCGCTGTCTCCGCATCTGCTCCGCATGGTCTGCTTGTTGGGTGCGTGCGGTAGGCGCTGCCTTTGTGACATTTGGAGTTGATCGTGTGTCAGTTAGCGACTGCACAGTAAACAACAGCATTAGGGTACGGTAGAGCACTGCATGGGCTCGGGCTTACCCGAAAGCCCGGGCCCGGCCCGGCCCGTGGGCGGGGCCGGGCTGGGTAGCGCAGTTTTTTCACGGGCTCGGGCATGGCATGTGCTTTTTGACCCGGGCCCGGCCGGGCTCGGATTTTTTGACGCGGGTCCGGGCCGGGCTCGGACTTTCTGGTGGTGTGCAGGTAACGTGCAGCGATTTATCCTCGCGCGTCTCGACTCTGAAAAACATGTCTTTTTCGGTCTCGAGCCGGGCTCGGGCCGGGCTTGGGCCGGGCTTGGGCCTAAGGTAAAGGGGTGGTGGGCCGGGCCGGGCGGGTAGCGTAGATTATTTCCGAGCCCGGGCCGGGCCCGTGTCTCGCCAAAATAATTTTGGTCGGGCTCGGGCGGGCAGCCCAACGTAAAAACGAGCCCGGGCTCGGGCTGAAAAAATCGGCCCATGCAGTGATATACGCCCGGTACAGAAGCAGTTACACCATTTCCCGCAATGGTGTACTGTTGCTTCCCTTTCTGCAATTCGAGAGGACGGCGGTCAAGGATCGCGTCTGGGATATCGTTGCACGAGTTTCCCGTTACCCAAATTCGACACGAGTGGCTGAAGAAGATTTCTCGACACGCAGAAGGTAAGGTATCGGATGATTTCTATGCCGTACACCATGAAAATCGGCTAAATGGCTGGTCAGTTGCAACTCAAGACCTTTTTCGCATCACGTTGTCTACCATATACAGCTAGAAAACTAGAGTGTTGTGTTGCGGCAGTGTGTTTGCTGGCGACTAGAAACACGGGCGCGGCTAGTGGACGTCGTTTACACAGCAGAGCAACTGTAGTTACCTTTTGTCGTGCTCTAGCCTGGCCATGCAATGCACATGGCTGTGGCAGGGATTCAGCACCCACTTGCCACCGATCCATACTGATGTGATGCACTCAGGTTTTGTTTTGATGAGAAGCTTCATTTAGTGCATTGCACTCTGTTTTGTGCAAACGCTGCGCCTTGACAAAACACCATGCTCGTTCTCGTTAAGGGCAACAGGCACAAGTGCAGCTGTCGTTAACGCATCCAGCGCCACTAAATTGAAATAGCAGTCACACTAGTGAGCCTACAAGCGTTCCTTATTTGTCACGTAGTGGTCCGCACATAAATACCAAATTTTATGTTACCATTGCATACCACCAGGAATTTTTGGTGCAAAATTATACACACGGATATATTTGCAGGTCCAGGGAAACAGCCATGGGTACTGAGCGACCGCAGCAAGGTCTGCATCTTGCATTTCAAGCTAGAAGACTACAGGGAAGGCCTGAAGATGCGAAAGTTAAAACCAGATGCTATGCCTTCAATATTCCCGAGCTACCCAGTCTACCTGCTGGAACCACCCAACAAGGAGCGAAAGGCCGTGGCAAGCAAGCATGCATGTTGAGGCCAAGAGAAATAGGCAAGTGTTTTGCATTAATCTTCTCCATCTGAGGCACACATGAATTTTGTGTCTGATATATGCTTCGTGACCTAACTCGCAAACCACTTAACATAATTACAAATGCGGTTCTTAATGTTCCAGGCCAGACACCTCCAACCCCGACTGCTCTCCATCTGAAAGGACTGACCAATAGACATACGTAGGTGTGTCTGAGAGCAATATGGTCCATCAAGTTGCTGAAATGTTGACAGAAGCACTGTTGCCACATTCACAAGGCCATTCACAGGCACCACCAATGGACCAGATTCAGGCAAAGGCAGCAAGAAAAGCACACAGGGAAGGTTATTCACAGGCACCACCAATGAAGGGGCCTGTTAGTGAATCTGCCTCTGTGCTTTCATTTTTGCCGTCACCTGAATCTGCTTGTTGCTTGCCTGAAACATGCGAGAGGCCGGAGCATAGCAAGTCTACCCAAAGCCTCACAAATTTGTTCAAGGCAACTAGGCCGTGTGGAGTTCAGACAAGGTTTTCTTTCTCACGGACGACGAATCTTCTGAGGCAAGTGAAAACCTCATCCGGAAATGTCAAAGGCTCCAGAAGAAGCAGGAAAAATTACAAGGAGAGCTCTATACTCTGAGACAGCGGGCTAAAGAGGCGGAAGTTTTGACGAAGAACACAAACGTCACAATCCTCCAGGTGAGAATTAATCTCCATTTGAACATTCTTTTAGAAAAATTCCCATTGCATGCATAAGTCATACTTGCGGGAAAAGGTAGAGGAGAACAATGAAAAGGCTCTCTTCCTTCAAGAGCAGCTTGCTTTCCTGAGCAGAAAAAAGGGACGATGGCGTGCGGAGACAATACGCAAATGTGTTCTTTGGCATGCAATATCGCCAGCTGGGTACCGCCTTCTTCGGGATACTGCTGTCGTGTCTCTACCGAGTCGCTCTACTCTCAAGCGATACATTGGTGCATGTACTGGAGAGGTAGTGACCTGTCTCATCAAGCAGCGCCTTCATGCTGAGGTGAAACTGCACTCAAAGATGGTAAATAATTTTTTTGCCTTGAAGTAAAAGTATCGGAGCCATGCTGTTGTAACTCTTGCAGGGACGCTGTGGGTCCCTAGTAATGGACAAGATGGCCCTGAAGCAAGCTGCGGCCTACCAAAAGCAATCGGATACCGTTCATGGATTGGTGGACCGTGGGGGTGCTCAAGTGGACTTTGGCTTAGAAGAGCAACTGACGAATCAGCTGCTCTGTTTCGTCTTTGTAGGACTGTCTACCCACTACAGGTATACGGGACGTTTGTCTAGTGCCCGTGAGTGTCACGCGGAACTATGCAAATTGTTTTCAATCTCTCAATGTAATATGACGTATTTCACCTGACACTGAGTGCCTTTACAAAAAATAAATAAATGCAGACTTCCTGAAGGGTATCACTTTATGAAAAATTCGACATTTGATTGTTTGCATAATTTGAGCCTGCCAACTGTCCTGAATCGTGAAATTTAGAAATTTGGGCTCGTTCTACAAGGTTACTGTTGTTGCATTGAGTTGTAGAATTAAGTTCTATTAGTGGAGATGGTTTAAAGTTGCTGAAAGATGGGGTGGTATGAGGTTGCGAAATTTCATGTAAAATTAATAAATTGTGATGGCAGTTGTGCTGCTTTCTTATTAGCAATTCAAAATCCCTAACGAGTATACCTGAGGGGCACTTTCTTCAGACGAGGTTTATTCAGATAAGTTTCTGAAGCTGGCTGAATCGGCAGCAGCAAAAGCACAGAAAAATGCACTCGTCTAAAAACAATGTTGTCAGTTTATGCTGTTCCAAGTTAATGGTTAATAACGTGTGTATCGAACTATGTAGGTGCTGAAAGCAAGCTTTCAGAAAGAGCGTGCTGTCTTTCCAACTCAGGATTTCATGTCTAAAATTTTTGCAAAATATAACGTTTACAGGCTGGCAGGTTTGGCATATTGTACAACACTTTTGCTTTATATGCCATATTCATAATTTCCAGTTTCTATATACGATTCAAGCACTAATTCAATCGCATATTGTAAAATCTGGCCTACCTTCAGTTTAATCAGTTTAGCTGAGTAGCCTCCTCTGAGTTAAACATAACTGGGGACTTAAGTAAATATGCATGATGTGCATCTTACTGACTCTATAGTGACATTTTTTTTAGGAACTGTGTTTTAAGGCACACATACGTATCTTTTATATATTGGTATGAGTTGCCCAACAAAAGCAGAAGGGCATTGGTTACCTCTATTACTGCACTTTTTAGCAAACTTAACTCCTAACAATCGTGCCTGCACAGATTCTGTGTTCCTAGTTCTATTTCTCTCAAGTAGTCAAAAATCCTGCATTACACTTTTCTTTCTCTTCTTCGGGGGCCGTTTATTGATTCCCATTCCTAAACGGACGTCATGAGAAAACACCACGAAAGGTGGCTTAAAAGTGAAGTCTCAAGTCAAGATCCAATCTTCCAAAGTGCTACCAGCATGGAAAAGTTTGTACTCGCTTTGTTTTTATAAGCTAGTTTCAAAATGAGTAATCGCAGTGTGAGAGAGTATGTATTTCTTTTGTTTTCTTTTGTTTGACTTGTTTTATTATATGTACTCTTTTGGTTAGCAATGTTCTTCCTACCGCTTCACGCAGTATTCCAACTGCAGCCTATGATGTATGTGTATAAATGAAGAAGTGAATTCCTCAAGCTCGCAACAAACCATGAAGTATCACGTTTGAATATTGCCATTTCATAATGCGCCTCTAGTGCAGCATAGCATCAAGCTTGAAGCTGATCTCTTATGTCACATAAATTGCAGGTTTGATAATGTGTATCCGAAACTGCTGGTTATGAATGTCAGTCAGATTGGTGCAGTTGTCGCAGGTGAGAGCGTAACCGAAAACTTGGTATGCTTTGACCTTCCGCATATGACATGCTGAGACATCCACCCAAAAATGTAGCAGTTTGCTACAATGGAAACACAACCGGGTTCCTCGAAAGAAAGCCTCGCAGTTGAAGAAAAATTCGTCCTGGTCCGGGACTCGAACCCGGGACCACCGCCTTTCCGGGGCAGCCGCTCTACCATCTGAGCTAACCAGGCGGCTAGCAGATGGCAGGGCGAAGTCGAATTTGTCGACAACTCGAAGCAAAGGCAAGTGTATGACGGAATAGTTTAGCCGAAATCCGCTAGGTGGAGATAAGTAATTAAGCAGTAACCGCAGCCGTGGCCTAGTGGTAGAGCGTCCGCCTCGGCTGCGGGAGGCTATGGGTTCGATTCCCACCACCCCCGGGCACCCACTGGTTCAAATGGGTACAAGCGTGCCCCGACCTGGCGTTCGGCTTTCTTCTGGGGTGATGCGCTTGGGAAAGGAGCCTGCGCCCTGAATTCCCGTCGAAACCAACGTGAGCATTAATTACTTATCTCCACCTAGCGGATTTCCGCTGAACCATTACGTCATGACATGGGATGTAGCTTGAACACTGCTATTGCTTTTCTTATAGTGGGGATCATCTCTTTCATCTTCTCCTTATTCGGTCAACTTGCCAATATGCACAACTTTTACAGGCTTGGTTACGGTGTTGAGTGCTGAACTCAACTGATTTGCGTTTCAATATTCAGTGGTACCCTGGAAACCATGCTGTACTTTGCATGCATTTTAAAATGGACAATTTGAAATATGCAATTGTCTGACATTCTCAGGGAAACAAGTTTTTTTTTTGTGTGTGAATAATGCATAGGCTGCTCCCCGTAAGAGCGCCAGAAACAATATTTTCTCACGTAACTAAAGTGTTTTAGGCACGCCTTGCTTAAGCCATGCTGCAGGTCCTACAATAATTAAACCATAGCGTGCTATACCGACAACTACACACTATTAAAAGCTGCAAACAAAGGTCATTACGCACTTTAATTTGAAGGTTAAAATGTGTGTGGCTACCTAACGTTTAGCCTTATACCCGTGCCACACGGACAAAGTAAAGTGCACTTTGAGCGAGTGCCCTTCAGCGCGCTGAGTGTCACTTTGGCGGCGTGATGCTACACGAGAACGAAAAGTGTTCTTTCAAATGCATGGCCATGGCAATAGGGAGTCAGACGGGAAAGCATATATTTGTTAATATAAAAATGTGTGCACCAAAACAGTTTATTATTGTTAAAAACAACATCTACATTCCACCATTACAAGCGCCGGCAACTCGACCAGCAACAATCAAAACGACTCGATCCGCCAAGCAATTGCGCAGCCACTACCCGGCGTGGTCGTGAACATCATGAGAGCGAGAGTAGTTTCTTGCTGTTCTTGTTTTTTTTTGGGGGGGGGGGAGGGGGAGGGTGTGACACATTTTATCATCTTGGAACGTTAGCAATTTAAAACAATGTTATTAAAAATTACTCCTGACTCTTCTTTCAATAATACTTTACTTATTTTTTACTCATTGTTAACGAGACTACACACTTCGCCGCCGCGAAGTGTGTTCGCCGAATACACTCGCTAGCGAGTGCGCTCTGCAGTGAGTGTCACTAAGCGTTCCCGTGCAGCAGCCTGCGAATGACACTAGCCGCGAAGTGCACTCGCTCAAAGTGCACTTTACTTTGCCCGTGTGGTACGGGTATTAGTCCTTTTGTCTGAATGATGTGGCATGAGACGACGCTGCCGGAAAGTTATTTTGCATGTCAGCAGTTTGTTGCCATGTAATCTTCAGTATTGTCTTTGAGGTGCTCAGAGATGTCAGTGCACTTGCTACTCATTTCCTAAGTCCCAAAAAAGCCACAAAGAGGATCTGTTTTAAATGTCCTGCAATAAATTAAAACATACTATATTCACTCGACCTCTGTTAAACGATCGCAGTAGAAGAGCACTGCCTTCTCCAAAACATGTACAGTGTGTCGGGAATGTGTCGGCGATTCTTTTTACCTCAACAATCATGTAAAGATTCACTTACCGTGTTGACTGCCTGCAGATTTATATCAAGTCTGATCTCTGTAGCTGAATGTATGCTTATTTATCACATAAAAATTAAGCTGCTTTTCAATGATGCCACCTTTTCACAATACTGCATAACCACCAGTTTGCCGAACTAATAGAATAAATGTAACTGTATTTTCTGTGAAATCAAACTCTTGTCTTGCACTGCAACTTGCTTAATCTTTTTTCAGCGTTGTGGCAGGCTTAAGATGTTGGTTGAAAATTAAGTTGGTTAAAGATGTGCTGCATCGCAGGTCATGTTTCCTTTTCTTTATATATTGTAGCATTATCTGGTCTCTATGTTCCTTTCCACGCTATTCAGAGTGCACATTTACTAAATAGTTAAGGGACCGGCAGATGGTGGCATTCACAGCGCAAAATTTCAAGGAACTAAGGGATACACAGTGCGAAAGAGGAAAGTTCTTTTTTACTGTCTGTCGCTTTTTCTTTTGGCATGTGTTCGCTATGAACACCATCAAAATGAACGGTTACCAACATGCCCAAGCTTCAGCTCTTGCGCTTGGTGTATTTTTCCGCGAAATGCCCATATGTCAGTAGTAGTGCTGGTTATATTTGCGTGTATGAAAAGGGCGGGCTTGTTTGATTCCAGAACAATTTGATTTGTTCTAACAAAGAAGTGAACTTGGCAGTGTTATTTTAAAGGTGGAATTGGATAGGAAGCTATTGTGGTATTTTTATGGTGCTCCTGCGCATTCAGCTTGTGCAGATGGTTAACGCTTGTATTCTGTGGGAAAAAACTGGGCTTCCGCCATTGGAGGATAGTTGTCAAAGTGAAATGAAAGCCTTCTGATAGACATGCCGAGTTGTGCTGCTGGGGACACTTACAGAATAATAAAATTGGGTTGGAGTGCACACGGCAGGCATTACCAAATCCTGACTGGGAGCTTACCACTGTCGTTGAAAATAAAAGTGTACAATCATTGCATTCTACCGGTGATAACATATGGGGCAGCTAGACAGTTGGAGGTTAACAAAGAAGCTCGAGAAAAAGTTAAGGACCACACAAAAAGCGACGGAATGAAAAACGCCAGGCCTAACGTTAAGAGACAGGAAGAGAGCGGTATGGGTCAGAGAGCAAATGGGGATAGCCGATATTCTAGTTGACATTAAGAGGGAAAAAAATGGAGCTGGGCAGGCCATGTAATGCACAGGGTAGATAACCAGTGGACCATTAGAGTTACGGAATGGGTGCCAAGAGAAGGGAAGCGCTGTCGAGGACCGCAGAAGACTAGGTGGGGTGATGACGTTAAGAAATTTGCAGGCGCAAATTGGAATCAGCTAACGCAAGACAAGGGTAATTGGAGATCGCAGGGAGAGGCCTTCGTCCTGCGGTGGACATAAATATAGGCTATGATGATGATGATGATGATGATGATGATTCTAGACGCGAGTGAAATGAACCGGCAACTCTTGGTTATGTCTTGTGTGTAGTCCAGTAGGAGTTGAAGGTTTGACGAAAAACTGTCTCATCGCTAACGATGGTAGTCACTTGTTATTTGACCACAACATCATATTCATGTTACCTGGCTAAATTAATTTTCGTCGAACCCTTGAGAGCACCTTCTGCAAAAGATATGGACTAAACATTGTAACGAAGACTTACTGGTTCGTTTCATTCTCGTCCACAAGATGAATCTGTAAGTGCCACCTTTCCTGCAAACAGACTTGCAAAGTAAAGAACCTTATCCCGAAAAATCTGCACTTGAGAAAGCATCGCTAGTGTCAATGTGGGGCCATAAGATAATTCGGCCAGCTAGGAAAAAATTACTAGCAGCAAGGGTTCAAGAATTATCAGCGAAAATCAAGGGCTTGGCAACTGAAGCCTTCTTTGCAAGGTGGGAACTATAATAGCAGACCATTATTCCTGTCTTCAGGAACCTACAGCTAAATGTCAACTTCACAGCTACTCTAACAGACAGCCTGTGCAGACAGTTGCAAGAAAGTTTGACGTTATAAAACCAAAAGAGCCTGTTCAAACCAGGAAGTTATCTTGAGCTTGTCTTCCTACAAGCCCACTAAACCTGAAACGGCCATTTTGCGCACAGGAATGAACTTCATTGGCACCTCACCCAACCCTGACGAGAGTGACCTGCACCGTGGAACCTGCCAGCCGTAAGCTCTTTCTGAAGCAAGAGAAAGACCCACGAGCTTACCTGCCATGGTGTACCCCAGAAACCAGTATCGGCTCCAGAATAGGAGCTTTCAACAGCGGAGCTGTAAAGCTTTTAGGGCCGAAGCTCCTTAGGGTCGAGCCTTGTTCCTCGTCGCGCCGTCGTAGCCACGCTTAGTACTCGCCCTTCCCGCGAGAGGCGCAGCTGTGCTCTCTTTTTCTGTCTCAATCCCGACGCACGCTCTCTATCTCTCTCGTCCGTAGCTAAGGGCGCTGCGGTGTACAAGGGCTATATAGGCGCTGTATATACTGTACACATGTACAGTATATATATGCATAAGTATATATACATATACATATATATATATATATATATATATATATGTGTGTGTGTGTGTTATGTACGTCACGCTCCGTCTTCCGGAAGCCGGCTTCCGCTTCCACTTCCGGAGAACGCTTCCGGCGTTTTGCCCGAATGATCCCCCGGCCGTTGCTTCGCCCACTCATCATCATTCACTTCGTGGATATGCGGTGTTTTTTTTTTTCTTTCCCCGCGTAGCATGCGCAAAAACTCGCCTAGCAATGACGTCACTGCGCACGGCTGCACCTCGCTTCGCCTAGCTCCTCCGCTGCCACGCTAGCGAAGACGTCCCTGCGCACAGCTGCGCCTCGCTTCACCTTGCGATAGCCAATCAATAGCTAATCGATACTCGATCAATAAATTCCCGGAAATGCTGGGGATAATTTGGTAGTGCTTGGCCTTGCCCAAATACGTGGCTAATGCCTTGCGATAGCCAATCTACAATCAATAAATTCCGGAAAAGCATAGCCCGTAAGGCCCGGACCAGATAGGTGCCGATCAGCTCCGCTGTTTCTTTAGCCTTGCACCACTAGTGCAAGCTACATTATTTTTTCAGCAGCGGAACTGTTTAAGCCAGCCGTAATTTGAGGTTCGTATCAAGAAATTATCATCATCAGCAATGAAGAAAGAAATATAAGAAAATAAGTTTTCTTGCCGAGGCGGGATTCGAACCCGCGTACCCATGGTCCCAAGGCAAGCGTCATAACCACTATGCTATACAGCCACACTTGCAGAACACGCATTTATGCGAACCATATGATTGCGTTCGAGCGTCGTCGTGTTCGTCCACAGCTGACGCGTTCGCACGCGCTCGTGCCAATGCTCTGCGAGGTGAAGAAGAGGTTTTGCGTGCTATGCTCGGAAGAGAGATAAAGAAAATGAGAGCGAGACAGAGAGAGACGCATTCACGGAGCGGGTCTGCTGAAACGCGTTGTCGGCATTGCAACGCGGTGGAACGCGGTGGAACGCGGTGTCAGTGTTGCAAGCTGCGCTATGCAACGCGCATTGACGGCCGCAAGTCCGAGAGAGAGAGAGAGACATTCACGGAGCGGGTCTGCTAGAACGCGTTGTAGGCATTTCAACGCGGTAAAACGTGGTGTCAGCATTTCGGCCAGCTTCGCTATGCGTTGAGCTTTGCACGGCCTAGTGAAAGCTTTCGCCATTTTTTTTTTACTTGGTTTGTGTCAGTGGCCATAAATTCATCATTATGAAACAGAATGCATTAACAGTTGCAAACTCCGGTTAATGTCTTTTTCTGCTTGATTTTGTGGACAAAAAGTGATGAAAGCCGCCCAAGATGACTAGTTATCCTGTCCAGGAGTCCATGTTTTCAAGAACTTTGACAATCATTTGAATTGGCTAATAATTGCAAAGCACGCTTGTGCGGTCGCTTGAAACAAAACCATGCAATGAGTGGTGCCAATTTTTTTTTTTATGTGTAGTGAGCACCTGCAGTGCACACATAATTTTGGTTAAAAAGAAAGTAAGGCAGAATGGGCCATACAAAATTAAGGGCAATAATTTTGGCGTAAGTAGATTCTTCCTCAAACCATCAGACCATTTCTTGTTTTAGAAAATACGAACTTTTGTTAAATGCAGCTGCTGTCAGATTAATCTATATAAATATTTGGCCTTATGCAATACTGTTTGCTTTAAATAAATTAAATTGTGGGGTTTTGTTTGTCCAAACCACAATATGATTATGACAGACGCTGTAGTGAGGGACTCTGGATTGCTTTGAACACCCGGGGTTCTTCAACGTGTGCCCAATGGACCTAACAGGGTGTTCTTGAATTTTGCTGCCATCTAAATGTGGCCATTGTGCCTGGGATTTTATCCTGCGCCATTCGGCTTAGCAGTGCAATTGCACTGCTAGCAGTGCGAAGCCGAATGGCCACTACGGTTTTTACTTTGCTGGCAGAATAGTAGAGGAGTTCCAAGTAATTTAGTTAACTCGACCTGTTGGTGCTGCTTTCTAAAAGTAGATTTTATGCTTGTTACTTCTGTTGCTTTAATACTAGTAATTATTGTTACTCAAATAACGTGTGTCTTTTTTTTTCTTCACTTGTCTCAATGACATAGTAATGTGACAGGTTATTCTACCACAGTAATGCATGTTTCTTTAGGAGTCATGAGCATTGGAGGAAACCATTTATTTTTAATCAATTTTGTTCACTATCTCATGTTCTCAATGCTGAAGCATTTTTACGTGTGAATTTAAGTCAAAGTGCTTTTGCCGATGTGTTATGTTATTGCATGTGTGAGAAGAAATTGATCGCTTTTCTTTACTTTTATAGGTGCGTTGCAAGCACTCACTGAAGCAGCCCGTTCCAGTGGTCCTCTGTCGACAGACTGGGTGTATCGAAGTGCCTTAACAAGGCCCAATCAACAGCGCTTGTGATATGTATGACGTGCTATTGCTTAAAATCGCAGGACATACCTTTTATTGTAAGCTTGAATGGGTGTGCAGAAGAACCCGCGTAAAGTATACTCGTTTGTTAACAAGTACAAGCCATTACTTCCCGTGACATTTTTTCACATCAAAATTACTCTTTACTGTAGATTTGTAAACAAACCAGTACAGCAACACAACACTGTAGTAAGATCAGTACAAGTGATCTTGCATGTAGTGCACTTACGAGAATTGTATTTGCATTATTATAGTAAATATGAACATGAAGTGCCAATCTTTTTCAGACTGCATTCTCTCGCAGGTCGTACAAGCTCGTTATCTTGTAGGCACTCAGCTCGGACAAACACTCGTTTATGATGTATGCGAATCTCGTTCAGTGACAAGAACGCGATCTCGTAGACATGTCTACGATAAATGTTGTACGCGGTTATTGCTGTGTAGACTGTGCGATTTCTTGTAGACTAAACGAGTTCTCTCGTACAGTCTATAGAGCAATAATCGCGTACAACATTTCTCGCACATTCTCGTTCACACTTTTTTAATAGGGGCGGCACGTTTCTTCGCAGCGAAAGCGCACGAATACGAAACCATTACTGCTTCTCCCTTGTTTTTATGCGATCAGCTGTCAGAAATGCAACTGGGGATTTCGCTCACGCACTGTGCTCCATTCATTCTGCAAAATGTGGAGCGGTGGTATGAAGGCAGGCGCAGTAGTTGGTTGCAAAAATAGTGGTTGGCATATTAAGGAATGGAATGAATGGGTGACGAAGTTCATGGAGCGCTACATACCGACAGCTTGTGTTGCAGGCCCTTCTTCTTGATGCACGATCAACTTTCCTTGTGGATAAAAAAAATCACTCATCCATCAGCGTTGTATCGCTAACCTACAAAGACTTCACAACCCCGGAACGTCGGTAAGAATTAGTTAAACAGTGACAAAGGGAGTAGGTGCCGCCTCTTGGTATAGTAAGTTTCCCGCACGTTATATACACACATTTGCCCCGACTCACACTCAATCTTACGCACGCACTATAGCCAACGTATTAAGAATGTGTGACTGGGCGCACACCTGAATCATTGCGCCAAAGCATGGGTGACAGCGACGTCACAGCTTAGGAGTGGTCGAAGCTGGAAGTTTCATCACGGTCCACAGGAGTAAGCGAGTTACTAGCGGTAATACATCTTTGCTACAAGCTATTACAAAATACAGAACAGCTGCATTCCAAGCCTTGCGTGCAGCAAGAACAAATCTATTGCAACTGAGCACACGCGTGAGCGATTAGACAGAAAATAATGAGACATTGATCGCACCGAGAAACTTCACTGAGTCAGAAACGTGACAAGCCGCTGCTTCAAAGTATTTGCCAAATAAAGAAGGAAGAGCGAAACACACTGATCCTGATTCATTTCATAAGCGGAAAGTTTGGATAGCTTGGAATACATTTTTAGCCTCGCTTTTAGAACAAGCACAATATACGCTGATCGCAGCGTTTAGACAAAGCTTAAGGAGCTCCGAAAGCGCTTTTACGTGTCCTCTGAAGCTGTGGCCAAAGCTTCGTGTCGTCCACCCAGTCAACGTCTACGATATCTCCCGAAACTTTCCTGCACCGCGCCGGGCGCCATATACTATGTCCATTGTAAACACGGAGGCAACGGAGGCAGCTGAGGTAAGCAATCACCACGTGATCAAACATGACAGCGCCCACGGGATCACCACGAAAAGGGTCAGTAGTGTGAAAATGCGTACTGATATAATTAAATCGACCTCGTTTAATGTACATAACGTTCTATATGCGCTATAATGTGCTATAATGTTCCTATATTACGAACACGGAGCCCATAGCAACACCTATAGCTACCGATACTGACGCAGCGGCTCCGCGCGCTGCTGGAAATCCGCACGGTAACTGATACTGGCCGGTAGTCTCGTGAGCCTTTACTGCATACGATGTCGAGCTTGCTTCTGTCCCTGCTCCTTTTTTTCTTTCCGTTTTTTTTTCGTTTTTTTCTATTCTTTTTTTTTAGCTGCGCACACTTTGCGATCGGAGCGTGATTCTTTCTCAGGCAAAGTCATGCGGCGAGAAGCGTAGGTCTGTCCTTCCGCACCATGCACCTTTGTCTATGCCGCAACAAACCGAGTTTCACATTTCGGTAGTGCGGTGTTGCGACACGTTCGCTGGCGTGCATGCTACGCGAATCGAAAGCGCGGTGCCATGTGACATGTCTGTTCGGCATCCGAAGGTCAGCGCTGGCTGAGCGACCTGTACACCTGTTACTATGCATTTCACAGCTCCGTCGATTGATAGGCTCGATACTGCCGGCTACGCCGATCACGGCAGTAACTGTTCCCTCACGCTTAGGTACGAATGTTTTTCCCGTTGATCTTTCAAGTTCAGTTAGACTGTCATTTATTTATTTATTTATTTATTTAATTAATTATTTATTTATTTATTATTGCGATAGCAATTATCTGGACACTCCACACGCATTTATGCCGTCGTCGTCGCCGTGAGGTTCCGTATAAAGACCACGAGCGATAAAATCGTCGCCGCGCGCGTTCGCTGTGTGTGCGAGTGAAAGCATGCGACGGTGAGCCGGCAATGGCGGCTCGCGCACGCAAGGGCGGGAAGCGGGAAGGAAGCGCACGTTCTGCGCCGCGAGCGCCCGCCCGCGCGGCTGTATCTTGAAAGCCATCTGCGGTGGGGGCAGCGTCCGCCCTCCCTGCGTTCTCGCGGCTAAGATCGCGTTGATGCGAGGGCCGGCACGAAGCTCAATTCGCTCGCTGTTGTTGCCGCGCTGACTCACTCCAGCGTTTTGACAGGGAGTTTCCGAGGTGATCGAGTGAGAAGCGTTCATGTTGGCTTGTGCGCGCGTGACATCATGCTTGTTAATTTAGTAAGTGTGCCTATGTTTACATGTTTACACGGCCCCTAAAACTGCTATCATTTCTTTGTATATCTGTGCACTAATTTGCTATCGCAATCGATTCTTTCTCTTTCGGGTGAAACTGCGACTTTTATTTATTTATTTATTTACTTATTTATTTATTTATTTATTTATTCGTACCTAACAGAGCCCTCATGCATGGGCATTGTGTAAGGGGGTAGTCTAATAAAAGCATACATAATGATTAGATAGCAAAATAAAAAATCGATTAGTACAGAAAGATGTGAATGAACTCACGAGATTAACCAGATAAACTATAATAGGAAGGGAGTAACACTGGCATCCAAATTGAAAATGTAACAAAAGTGAAAACACAACAACGATCAAAAAAGTAATTTTAACTCAACGCGACAGTTCTACAGAGAATAAAGTCAACTGATAAAAGATCGTTTTCACATGAAAAAAGAAAGAAAAATATCGAAAACAGTACTATAGGCAAGGGCAATGCTGAAAGTGGCAAATTCAGAACATCAAATTTTGCAGTATAGGTATTTTAAAAAATATTGCAAAACTTTGCGTGATCTCGCTCTGATGCAAGGTTATCAGAAAGGTTATTCCACAAACGGACAGCTCGTGGGAGTGCCGATAAGTTAAATTCGTCAGTATCACCGTACACGCCCGCTAAGCTAAAGTTGTTATCAATCTGCGTGAAGTTCGATGAGCGAGATAAAGGTGTACAGAGGACGTCATACTGGTGTGAATGAATTTGTAGAATAGGGATAAAAGAGCAATGTCACGACGAGTGGCTGAAGTGAAAAGTCTTGTTTAATTGTGTTCGCCTGGATGTGTATCTGTAGTTATTCGTAATATGTCGACTGGCTTTGTTATTAATGGCTTCTAGCATGTTGATCAGATATTGTTGATTCGTGGACCAAATTGAGCAGGCGAATTCAAGTTGAGGATGAATTAAAGCGAGATCAGCCTGTTTACGTACACTGCAGGGATAATTATACAGGTTACGGCGTAGGTAACCTAATGACCTTGATGTGTTAGCTCACAGACGAAAGTTATATGTGTTATATGTGAAAGTTATATGTGTGTTAGTTATATACCAAGAAAGATTTGGTGTTGGGTTTGTGCTTAGGTACTTGTACTGCTCAGTACGTTCCATAGTGTTAATTTTATTTAGGCCGCTAGAGTTATGAAGTTTACGATAAAAGTTATTGGTTTACGATTGGCAACGTTTAATGTCATTAACTAGGTCTTACACTACTCGCCAATACGTTCAACGACCTGTTGAAGGGCCAGATGGTCGCTATTGTTGTACATTGTACGGTAAATAATACTACCAGCAAATATGCGCATAACATAGGATATGTTGTCAGGAAAGTCATTGATGTAGATGAGAATGACTAACTGGCCTAGAACGCTGCCTTGCGGTACCCCAGAGGAAACGTAACAAAGTGATGAAGAATAATTGTTTACTAGAGTAAATTGCTGCCGATTGGTTAGAAAATTACGGAGCCATGTAAACCTAAACTAATCTAGTCTTAGCGATGATATCTTTAAATTCAAGCGGAAGTGAGCTACGTGGTCAAAGGCCTTAACAAAGTCCCCAAATATGCAATGTCTGTACGTTGGAGTTTACGTTATAATGCCGGTCAGTAGCAAATTCTGTTAGAATGCAGGTCAATAGTAAATTCAAAGAGTTGAGACTCGCAAAAAAAAAACCCTTACGGAATCCGGCCATGCTGATTATAACAGAATTGTTAGATTCTAGATGAGCGTAAATATGTGAAGCTATGATGTGCCCAAGCATTTTGCAAGAAATGGATGTCAAGGCAATGGGGCGATAATCCGAGGTGAATAGTTATTTCCACTCTTATGGACTGGCACCACCTTCGCTATCTTCCCAGTCCGCAGGTAACTTTCCAGTAATTGACGACTGCTGAAATATGTGGAATAAAATTATGTTTGAGACTGATGTATATTCTGTAAATTTTGGAGTTAATATATATCGTCAATACCACAAGAAGACGACACCTTGAGGTTTTCTCTGATTTTAGAAATACCTTGGACTGAATTATCATGGGGTGCCATGTAAGAGTAACCTTGCTCAAGAAAATCAGTCTTCACTAGTGAAGACAGACCAAAAGAATGAATTGAAAACAAATGGACAATCAGTGTCGGGGCTAGGTGTGTTATATTCATCATGCAAGGAAATTCCGTTACTGTTGTGATCTAGACATATTACTTTTCTGGACGTCTTCAGATTAGCCTTAAGGAGTGATGGTAAGTCTTGAGAAAAATACTTTTTCCTTGGCAGCAGCAATTTCATATCAGTACTTATCCTTAAAAACAGTAACAATACTTATCCCAAGCAGACGGCGAACAAGGATATTTCGCTGTCTTATAAAGCAGCTTCTTTTTTTTATTTCTCAGTCAACACAGCGCCTTGTGAAACCACGGATTAATTTTATCATTAGTTACAATTGTCAAAGGGACGTGCTTCTCTATTAATCTCGAAATCTTATTTTTGAAAAGAAACCAGTTTTCTTCTACTGAGCGACTGTAAAAAGAAGGCAATAATTAAAACGCTATCAAAAATTGAAGTAATTTCGTGTTAATGGCGTTGTAGTTGGCTTTGTTATAGTCTAATTTTCTTTAATTCAGTTCATGCAAAGGGCGGGCGGATAGCCAGAGAGTTACTGTAGTAATTTGTGTGTTCGCTAAACCCATTCAATTATTCTACGCGATCAATTGTTTCAGGTACCGTTGTTAGAGTGAGGTCTAACGTTTTCGAACCACCAATAAGTTAAATTTGCTGCTTTTCTTTATGTCTCTGTGTATTGTTTTTTTTTTTTTTTTGCACCATCAGCTGGCGCTAAGTTGTAAGCACCTGCACCCTATCATAAAGCTAACGTTTCATTGTCAACCACTCTTACCTTCGCTCCCAAAGAGCAGCGGGCAATATTATTTATTTATTTATTTATTTATTTATTTATTTATTTATTTATTTATTTATTTATTTATTTATTTATTTATTTATTTATGCGATTAGCATTCTTAGGGCATTTCACGCACTTTTCGGGGCTATTTGTCTATCTATCTGCGTCTCTAACCGTTTTCCCTCAAACGTGGGTCTCTCGGTAGTCCATGGTTAGCACGCTGGGCTGCAGTGCTGAAGGAACAGGGTCCGAAACCAACCGTCCGAACAACTTGGGTCACTGGGTATTTGACACAGGGCATGTGCCGCTGTTCAATGAACTTCTCTGACGCCAACTTGGCAAGTGGCAACAATGTGCGACTGCTATTGGCTGGCGCCTGTTCTCACAACCATTTCAGACTTACGATGTTTTTTGTAACTATACAGGCCCTCAAAAAAGAAAGTGCTCACTGATCCCCGCCCGTACCTGCGCCACATCGGCCATCTCGTCGTCCCAGCGCATTCGGAACATATCGGTTGCAGTCGGGAATCCCGGCAGGCGGCCCTGCGCGACTTGGCTCCGGTAGCTGTTGTGCAGCTTCAGGATGAGCGAGCGATCGGCCTTGCTCACGCCCTGGTTCCGAATGTTGCACGCCCGGTTCGGAGGCTTGCACAGCGTGTGCGTCGGTCTCTTACGGCGCAACTCCGGAGAGCACTGGGCTTGAGGTACCGGGGCTTGAGGTACCGGGGCTTGGGGTACTGGGGCTTGGGGTACTGGGGCTTGAGGTACCGGGGCTTGGGGTACTGGGCCTTGAGGTACCGGGGCTTGAGGTATTGGGCGTCGGGGTACTGAGGAAAGAAAATGATTTACGATTACTTCATTTCCAAACCACATTAAAAATAATAATAAGTAAGTTGTGCGATTTTACGCGCCAGAACTACAATGTGATCATGAGGCACGCCGTAGGGAAGTCGTATTAATTTTAAGAACCTGGGCATGCTTACTGTGCACCCAATGCACGGTGAGCGGTCGTTTTTTTACATTTCACCCCCATCTAAATGTGAATGTCGCGGCAGGGAATTGATGATTGTGATGATGATGATACACTTTTTTAAGTAAAAAAATAAGAGTAGCAGTTTGTCATTCTGCATATTAATCTTCAATCCCGCTCATCCACTTTCTCGGTTAAGGTCGTCAATCATTTGCTGTAATTCGTCCCCGTTATTGCTGAATAGCGACAATGTCATCTGCAAACCGAAAGTTGTTGAGGTATTCGCCGTTGATCCTCACTCCTAAGCCTTGCCAGTCTAAGAGCTTGAAAACTTCTTCTAAGCATAGCAGTGAATAGCATTCGAGAGATTGTGTCTCCTTGCCTGACCCCTTTCTTGATAGGTATCTACTTTTCTTGTGGAGAACCAAAGTTGCTGTGCAATCTTTGTAGATATCTGCCAAAATATTCACGAATGCCTCCTTCCACTCCTCGATTACGGCAATGTCTCTATGACTGCCGGTATCTCTACTAGATCGAATGCTTTTTCAATATCGATGAAAGCCATATAGAGAGGTTGATTGTACTCCGCAAGTTTCTCGATTACCTGATTGATGACATGGATATGATCCATCGTAGAATATCCCTTCCTGAAGCCAGCCTGTTCCCTTGGTTGGTTGAAGTCGTGTTGCCCTGATTCTATTGGAAATTACCTGGGTGAATATTTTATATAACACTGAAAGTAAGCTAATGGGTCTATAATTCTTATATTCTTTAACGTCTCCCTTCTTATGGATGAGTATAATGCTGGCGTTCTTCCAGCTTTCTGGTACACTTGAAGTCGTGAGGCATTGCGTATAAAGGGCTGCAAGCTTTTCAAGCATGATACGTCCTCCATCTTTGATTAAATCGACTGTTATTTCGTCTTCTCCAGCAGCTATTGCCCTGGCAAGGCCCTTCTAACTTCATCGCTAGTTATAGAAGGGGCCTCTGTATCCTGTTCATCACTACTTCGAATTAAGGTAGCTTGGCTGTTCAGGGCACTGCACAGGTCAGTATAGAATTATTACAATTATTCCACTGCTTTTACTATGTCACCAAAATTGCTGATGATATAACCCTGGTTATCTTTCAGTGCATACATTTTGCCTTGTCCTATGCCAAGTTTTCTTCTCACTGATTTCATGCTGCGTCGATATTTTACTGCTTCCTCAATCTTTTCCACGTTATAATTTCGGATATCCCTTACTTTCTTCTTGTTGATCAGTTTCGACAGTTCAGCGAATTCTATCTGATCTCTCAGCTCCCTGGTACTTTTGGAGTCGTGAGTCGTTGCGTATAAAGGGCCGCAAGCATTTCAAGCATGATATCTGCTCCATATTTGATTAAATTGTCTGTTATTCCATCTTCTCCAGCAGCTTTTCCCCTCGTCATATCTTTCAAGGCCCTTATAGCTTCATTGCTAGTTATAGAAGGAGCCTCTGTATCCTGTTCATCACTACTTCGAATGAAAGTACCTTGGCTGCTCTGGGAACTGTACAGGTCAGTATAGAATTCTTCCGCTGCTCTGACTATGTCATCAACATTGTTTATGATATTACCCTGCCTTACCCTGCTTAATTATATATTATGTTTCTGTAGGTGTTTGTATAGTTCTCGAAGACAAGCATAATGTTCAATAGCCTGGCAAGGGAACAAGAATTGAGGATCGCCATTCAGCCTCTAAAGTCTGTAAAGGAGTACGTTTATCTAGGTCAATTACTCACAGGGGACCCTGATCATGAGCAAAATTTACAGAAGAATAAAATTCGGTTGGAGTGCATACGGCAGGCATTGCCAAATCTTGACTGGTAGCTTACCACTGTCGTTGAAAAGAAAATTGTACAATCATTGCATTCTACCGGTGCTAACATATGGGGCAGAAACTTGGAGGTTAACAAGGAAGCTCGAGAACAAGGTAAGGACCGCAAAAAGAGCGATGGAACGAGAAATATTAGGCCTAACGTTAAGAGACAAAGAGAGCGGTGTGGATCAGCTAGAGCAAACGGGATCGCCGATATTCTAGTTGACATTAAGAGGGGAAAATGGAGCTCGGCAGGCCATGTAACGCGTAGGATGGATAAACGGTGGACCATTCAAGTTACAGAATGGATGCCAAGAGAAGGGAAGCGCAGTCGAGGACGGCAGGAAACTAGGTGAGGTGATGAAGGTAGGAAATTTGCAGGCCCAAGTTGGAATCAGCTAGCGCAAGATAGGGGAAATTGGAGATCGCAGGGAGAGGCCTTCGTCCTGCAGTGGACATAAATAGGCTGATAATGATGATGATGAGTAACAGTTGTGGAGAGGTCCCCTCAGTCCAGAGTCCCGCCGGGCACGCCTTTCCTCACTGCAGCGATAAAGGTTACCAGGTTCTGCTGAGCCAACAATGATGCTGCGAGAGTCAACCAAGCAGCCGTAGGAGTAAGGGTTAGGTTGGTAGATAATGGGGAGGGGGGGTAGGCCAGGATCATAGTAAGTGAGAGCCATTGCGATGACCACCACACATGTGACATTACGGAGGTGGTTCTTCCGCGAATGCACGCAGGAGATGTAGACGTGTGGAAGAATGAAGAAAGCCCGTCTGGGCTTGTCGGATAAGGAGGCCGTGTGCGCGAGATAGGCCGAGTTGTAAAGGCGGAAACGCGCCGCGTGAAAGTCGATAGGGCTGGAGAGAAATGGGAGGAGGTCGGGAATCGTGTGAGCTTGTCCCAAGGAACTTGAAATGTGGTTCTCGCGCAGCAAAACTAAGTGGAAAGAAGAAGGGACCGAAAGAGAGCCAACTTGCAACTGAATTTATTACACAGAAACACCCATTTTTATGCAAACAGGATTTTCAAGCGCACAACCACTAAGAGCACTAGACGTGTACAAAAAAAATTGAATTGAACTCGCGACTCCGTGCATAGCAACGCAACGACATAGCCGCTAAGACAATGCGGCGGGTGGAACCAAACTACGTTACCGCAGAAGCTGCTGCCGCTGTTTGGCCATAGGTAACTGTTGAAATTAGTTGCAAGAGATTCAGTGGCAGTGTAGCGGTAAATTCTAGAGAACTGTGTTAGCATTAGGTCGCACCATTCTGAACTGCAGGTCCATGATTCAAACCGCGGTCACCACATTGCAAATGGTTGTTCAGGAGTTCACTGGACACACGTCCTGCCTCATCGAGGAGCGAAGTGTAAATATATATGCTCGCTACCTCTACCTTGTCACCGGGTTCACACACTTCACACAGATACCTGTGTCCTAATGCTTTGACACTCCTAATGCTAACACACGAATATATGTTTCCAAGTACAGTAAACTCTCGTTAAGACGAACTCGGTTAAGCAGAGTTCTCGCATATAACGAACAACATGGGAACGTTTGTTTGGTTCTCCATAGAATCAATGCAAAAAAAAAAGCTGGCAGATCCCACGCCCTGTGGGAATCGATGTTATGCGAAGGAGTGTGCGGGGAGCCTACCAAGTTAAAGAAACGACCATGAGAGCACCAAGTCGTAGGCGGCTCTTTCATGACCTACATGACACGCAAGTCATGACATTCATGTCACGAGTCCTCAGGAGTCCCTTTAGCTACATCTAAGAGACCTTAAGGCGAAAGCCTTAGTCATGCTCATGACTATGACTTCGTCCATAAACCTTCAGTCTTTTCCTTCATTTACTACCCTATCCGAACCCATTCCAATGGTTTTTGAGTGTTAATCTTTTTTCGCTGACTCATTGTCATTTTTGCTGAGTCATACTCGTGACTATGACTTCTACCATCATCCTTTAGTGTTTCCTTCACTTAGTGCCCACGTCCGGACCCACTGTAGTGGTTTTTGAGTGGTAATCTTTTCTTCGCCGAGTCATTCTCCTTTTTGCTGAGTCATGCTCATGACTATGACTTCTATCACCATCGTTTAGTACCCACGTCCGAACCCATTTCAGTGACTTTTGAGTGCTAACCTTTTTTCGCCGAGTCATTGTCATGACATTTATGTCATGACCTATCACTTATGTTGTTCATACGCTCCTGTCATACTATGCCAATTTTGGTACCTACCAAGTTAACGAAACGACCATGAGAGCACCAAGACGTAGGCGGCTGTCTCATGACGTACATGACACGCGTGTCATGACATTCATCTCATGACATATCATTTATGTTCGTCATATACGCTTGTCATAGTATGCCAATTTAGGTACTCACCAAGTTAACGAAACGACCATGAGAGCACAAAGATAGGCGGCTTGATAGATAGATAGATAGATAGATAGATAGATAGATAGATAGATAGATAGATAGATAGATAGATAGATAGATAGATAGATAGATAGATAGATAGATAGATAGATAGATAGATAGATAGATGCTGCCAAAGTAAGAAAAGTTCGCCAAGAAATGCGTTGCATTTAAAAAAAAAGCAAGAAATCCGCTTAAGAGGAACCGCCGCCGACGTACTCTTCGGTTAAGACAAACATTCGGTGTGCCCGCCACCGCTACCAATCCTGGAGGCTAGGGTGCTTCCATGCGCCACGCCTGACACCCTAGCCTTCATATATATATATATATATATATATATATATCATAAGAAGCCACCAAACAATGACACCAAGGACAACAAGCGGGAATTACTTGTAATTACTAATTGAATTAAAGAAAGGCTAAATTCACGGAAATGAAAACGGATGAACAGACAACTGTCCACAGGTGGGGAACGAACCCACGTCTTCGCATTACGCGTGCGATGCTCTCACCATTGAGCATCGTATATGTATATATATATATATATATATATATATATATATATATATATAGTAACTGGATTTTTCAATGGGCCAAGCGTATTTAGGAAAATCAGAAGCACAACTTCGCGGTTATCTTAGGTTTATTATTTACCCAACAGTTTCGGTCGGTGGACCGACCTTTTTCAAGGGATATATATATATATATATATATATATATATATATATATACATCCCCTCGCTACCTCTACCACGTCACCGGCTTCCCACACTTCACACACATACACATTTTGCCACGTTGACACTCCAAATGCTAACAACGTAATATATCCGATTCCAATAAGTACTTGGCATTGCAGTGCGTACTACCCATGATGGAACACGTTTCGAGAGCATGGACCAAACTCCAAGAGACCATTTAGCGCCATAACGCCACGACCGACCATAGCAACTAAGCCTTCAGACGCCAGAAAGCTCTCACGTGGCACCACGAGCGTGATGTCGCAAAAGCGCCTCAAAATGCTCGTTGGCGTTAGTTGGCGTTCGGCGGCAAACGCACCCATTTGATTACGAAAACGAGCACAAGAACCAAACTAAGGTGTTACTGGCATTGAAACGACAGGAAGATGCAAGTGAATCAGTTTGGTTTATTTAAGGAATTACGCGCTCGAAGGTGCACATTTGTCACGGTGAGTGTATTCCACTAGCGTTTGTTGTTTCGTGTCCCAATTCCGTAAAGAACATCTGCAGGGGTAATACAGATGGGCTATATGTATAGCTGACTTGATACGAGCGACCTGTCCTGTTTTGAGTCATTTCCGGCGATGACGTAGTTTCCGTGAAAGGAGACCTCGAGTAAAACCGCTTCCGCGGTAAAAAGAAAGCATAAAAGGGCGCCGAAAAGCGTCGTTCATCATCCCAGAGTTGCTCCGAAGATCATCTCCCTCTTCTCTTAAGAGCTTTAAAGGGGCACTGACAGAATGGTAGGTTTAGACTGATGAAGTGAAGCTAGTATTCTTTAGTAAATCTATTTTCGTCAATTTCGCGGAAAGAGGTTTATCATTAGAACACAGAATGAAGGCCAAATTGAAAGCCCCGCCTAAACCCCAGCGCCTGGGATGTCAGTGTGACGTCACTGATTTCACACGCCGCGGCGGCTTAGCGGCTATGCCATTGCGCTGCTAACGACGAGGTCGCGAGTTCGACTCCCAGCCGCAATGGGCGCGCATTTCAATGGGGACAAAGTGCGAAAATGCTCGTGAACTGTCACATCGGGTGCACGTTACAGAACCCCGGGTGGTCAGGATTAATCCGAAGTCCCCCCACAACGGGTGTGCCTCGTAAAAAAATCGCGGTTTCGGCACGCGAAAAACCCCAGAAATCTTTTTTTTTTTTCGGGTCACTGATATCTAAGTACATTTTGGTATTGGAGCGGTCGTGGATCAGCATCAGCACAAGTTCTTACAGACTGCCGAGTTCAGTCTCCGCCTCCCCCAGTTTACAACGTAGTCAAGTTTTGCCATTAATATATATATATATATATATATATATATATATGACTCGCCATTCCGGCCCTGTCAAAGGGGATGTGTATCGAAGCTGTGGAAAACCGCCACTACCACTGCTGCGGGGGTATTCTTTGCAAATTTCACATCATTATATGGCCTATGAAGTGAAAAATTCGGCGTTAACATCCAATGGCACAAAAACGCATTTGACGTCACGTTTGACATGACGAAGAAACGTGATTACGTCATCACAGTCAAACGTTACGTTATGTGATAATGGCACCGTCCCGTGACATTATCGCCTGATGACGTCACGTGAATCACATCAAACGTGACGTCACGCAATGACGTCATCGTCAAGTGATGATGTCACCTGATGATGATGTGTAGTGTTTAATGGCGCAAGGGCCAGCTATAGCCAAAGATGATGTCACCTAATGACGTCATGCGATGCCTCTTGGAGAAGCAGCACACTCAGCGCTTCCCACTTCTTTGCTCTGCCTCCGCGATCGGCCCACATTTTTCTGTGAGCACGCGGCCACGAAAAATCCGGACCAACTAGAGGCTAACAGCTTCGCTGTAAACGTAACTTGCGCCTGTGGGGACACCATCAAAAATGAATGACGTCACAGGCGAGCTGGTGAGGGAATTGCGAGGCGCCGTCGCCACCCCGTCTTTCGTTTTTGCGTCGCTTCCGGTTTTTGTAAAATCTCTTGTGGCGGCAATTGTGGCTTTTCTGGCATTCTGGAATCATAATTTACAAAAGAGTTCAACTTGTGTTGCTCTTTAGTGTTCCTTTAAAAAATTGGCTGAGGTTTAACTCTTGTTAACCTCACACGAGCGAAAGGTCTGTTTGGTTTGGTTTTGCAAAGACTATGCACACAGTATTTGATTATTGCACGGTTCCGCGCTCAGTAAGCTTCTCTATAACGTGCTAATCTGGCCTCCTTTTGCTCCGGTGTTTCAGCAGCCAGCTTTGTCTTTGTTTGAGATTTCGCAGCCCGCCGTCTAGCTATATCTACTGGATGATGGGATTCAGCCTGTCGCCTGCGCTGTAGCGCGCGCACAGACGGCCCAGCCGGCGCGCCATCCATGGCGAGACTGAGCGACCAATCGCCGGCGAAGCAGTCGTTAAGCACTCGCCTGGTCACGTGGTACCGCAGCGGCGAGGCTCCAAGCGAGCACAGCTGCAACGCCTCTCCGCAGCGGATCACGTGCCGTGACGTCACACCTGCCATATTTGCGCTGCAGTGGCTCGCGCTCCGGCGGCTCATGTTCATTGCGACGCGATGAATTACCTTGCGAGACATAGCGTAGAACAGCTCTCGCTCTAAAAACCGGCATCTCCGCACGAGGGCAATCGACCCTTTAAGCCTCGTAAGGTAAACATTATAGCGGACATGTACTACAAGCGTAAATTCAAACGCGAAACAAGTTGAAATGGGCTAGTATACTGTGCTGCATGTACACGCTGGCATACATGTGTTAAGAGTGGCATCATTCATGCTGAAAACGTGAGAATTTTTGATGGCACGATGCTTAAAAACTCGGTACAGAGCGATTGCCCCATATCATTCTCATTTAATTACGCCTGACGTGTTCTTTCCTATTAGCGTTTCAATTAGTGCGGATGGTACGTATACGTTCACGGAGATTAATGAATTGACATCGGATTTTTGGCAAAATGAGCACAGAAATTGAAATATGAGTAAGTAACATCTAGCGCAGTATAGGAAGGTAGCCCTGACAGTGCGTAAAATTTTTACCACGTGTGTGAAAAATCTTTCTTACCATCATGTTCCTTTATCCCTTCTCCGCTTCCGCGTTCCTTTTGCCCTGTTATCAGAGCGTGCTAGCTCCGGATTCATGCATCTTGATGGTAATTAGGGGTGTGCGAAGACTAAATAGAATGCGAACCTAATAGTGCCAGAAGCGAAAGAAAACTAATATCAAATAATTCTCGTTCTCGAATTAAGAACAACCGTTTTCACCATTATTACACAACAATGTTCACAACCTAGTATTTACCAAGTTGCCAAGTTTTTGCATTTACACTGCACGTTATCGAGCGTTGTCTATTAAACCGCGCTAGAGCGTTATGCACAAATAAACACTTTGCTAGCATACACAGGACTCTTAGCAGAGTGCGAATGTCTGTCTTCGCTGTTTGGTTGTGATTAACAAAATTCCGGATCCTTCGGATCTTCTTCTTCTGCATAACTTCGCGTATTTTATGTCTACTGCGGCCGGTGGGATGAAATTTAACATGACGTTGCTCAATTTTTCTATATTTGATGATGCATGCCTGACCTAAAGTATTACAAAACTAGCCGTACCTGCAAATAGTGACTACTCAATTGGAGCATCGAATCGAATAGAACCGTATTCAAATCGTCACTCGAACGTTTCTTATATTCGCACACCCCTATAGGAAAAAAAAACTATTTCTCTCTTCCAACGCCATACTAAGTGCGTCTAGTTCAGGGCGAATGGCACCGCATAGCAGACATAAAAGTCGGGAAGCTTCGTATTGGAACGTGTGACGTCGCTCAGGGAGCGATACCTTTTAGTCTACACCACGGTCATTAGCACTCGCCATTGAGTCCAGAGTGTGCGAATAAAACTACCTATTTGCCCATATTGCTCCATCTGTGATTTTAATAGAGAACGCTTCACACGTGCAGTACTATAACTGAAACTTGCTAACGCTGTTAATATTCAAGGATGTGAACATAATTTTTATTGTAACATGAAAACGGCTGTTCGTTAATTAAACTTTATTCCCAATTTATTCGATATTTCATTCGATAGGAATCACTTCTGGCAATAGTCTATTCGTATTCGATTCGGTTTCGAAGTTAGTATTCGCACACCCCCACTCCGTACTGCTTTTTAAAAAATACATTTCATATACTATGTAGTTATTATTTTTGTTGGGACATAATGTATTATATCTGTAGAGAGTGTGCTAACAGCTGTATTTACTGTAAGAGGCTTTATGGTGATTACTGTAACAGCACTAGTGCTTCGTATCTTATCGTGCTGCCTATATTTACTGTTAAGTACTCTTCTCGTTTATGTTCGGTACCTATAATGTAAGCACTCTATGCCAACTAAAAAACGGGAAGCAGGATGCACTTTTGTTTCCCCGGGCAGGCAGGTGCTAGTACAGGCACTTCAAACTTTTTCTTATCCCCCCTCCTTTCGTTATTCTCTGCACGGAAATAAGGTCATTATTCGTAAGATCTGGCCCCGCAATAAAAAAGTCGCAGTTTCGCCCGACAGGTGACGCATCGATAGCGATAGCAAATTAGTAGACAGCTAATACGAAGTAGGGATAATAGGTTTATCAAGCGTACAAAACTCGGAAGCATTCGCTTACTAAATAAATTACGAAGCGAGGTGTCACGCGCGCTCAGGTGAACATGAAACCCATCTCGTTCGATGACTGCGGAAACTCGCTGTCAAACCGCTGCAGTCAGGAAGCGCGGTAGCAACAGTGAGCGAATTTACCTTTGTGCTGTCTCTCGCTTCACCGCGACCTAAAGGTTCAAAGCACAGCGCATACGAAGCTACCGGCACTGGGTGTACTTTATCCACGTAGCAGATCGCTTTGAAGATGAGGCGCGTGCGGGCGCGAATTTCGTGCACGCCTCAGGTCGCTGTCAAGATACGGCGCCCGCGGGGCTGCGCCGTAAGCAGCAGCCGCCACCGGAGGTAAACGCCCCCCCCCCCTCCCTCCCTTGCCTCACGCGTGACAGAGGAAGCACGCTTCCGCCCCGCCTTTCCAAATCGCGCGCGCGAGATTGAGCCGCTATCGTCGGCTGACCTCCGTAAGCTTTCACTCGCACATACAGTGTACGGCATACAGCATACAGCGTCCCCGTCACCGGAAGGTCCCGGCGGCGGGGATGGCGACGGCAGAAATGCGCTTTGAGGGTCCATATAATTGCTATCGCAATAAAAATGAAAACAATTATTAAAGGAAGAAAGAAAGAGAGAGAGAGAAAGGTTCGCGTGAGAGCGTCGCTTACATGCAATGTACATGCTTTTAAAATGACAGTACGACAACCATCTTTAAAGGCAGCAGCACCACCGCGATGACATGATTAAGTGTAAAAGCCATCATCATTAGCATCATTTGTTGAAACCTTACAAGGCCCCTTGTTGTGATATTGCATAACGGGGAAGCATATATTAAATAGACAGGTCACTACCATGATATATCCCACCAAGTAGTATCGAAGTGAAAGAAAAAGTGTACGTAAGCATGAAAAAATTAAAAAAATATAAGCACACAAATATTTACATATGGCAGTGCACTTACGACTGCACTGCCATAGTTTACTTACATAAAATTCAAAGGGGTGAAATGGCTGCGCTTACAAGCTGACAAGTTGTGCTCATTGACAATGGACTGTGACAGCTCATTCCAATCTTTAACGGCGGCAGGCAGAAAGCCCTAAGCGCTGAAAAGCGTTGACAAGACACGGGAAGTACAGGGTCGGCGTAGAACTGTATTATGTAAAGGAGGGAAGGTATAATAAAGCTCGTGGAAACACAAATTCGCGCTATTTTTCGACGCAGCGCCAATGGGGTCAGAGACAACCCCATTGGCTCAGAGGTGATTTTATGGTTGTGAGCATGCCTTGATGAGATAAATAAAACGACGCGATATTGGATTGTTTCTAGTGGGTTAGATACTTTGATATGGAGGCCAAATAGCTGATCTACATTCCAGTTTCGTGCGGATGAAGGTTTAGTAAGCTACGTCCCAACAGATGCTTGGACAAAAGGACATTGTTTGTTTCAGATAATCGAAGCACATTTTTTTTTTTGCGTCAGAGCCGAGTTGCCGAGTGATCAGATCACAAAAGATCGCTTGTGACGCTTACGCAAAAGGTGAACCTGTATTCAACCTGTGTTTGATTGAAACTGTGTTAATGGCGTTCACTTGAGTGGATAAAATATGTGGATATTAATGGCGCTTGCGTGGAACATGCATGCATTTACATTTTGTCAAGTTTCAATGAGACACTGCGATTCTATTTTTGTTTAAGTCGTCCTGAATAATTCTTTGACCTTGGTTAGACGATATGCGGCGATAAAGGTTGTCATCGTCAGCAAAGAGACAGATGTGATAGTTAATGACATCGCAAATATCGTTAATACAGATTAAAAACAGAAGACGGCCCCAGAATGGAAGCCCCTATGGAACACCCAAGATCGCTTAACTCGCGTCTCGCCAAATGATGGCTCGCGATATAGTCGCGCATTGAAAGCGGTCAGTAAAGAAACGCTTAATGCAGCATGCATAATACTAACAGGAGTCAAGATGAGGCTGTGAGGAACAGCGCAGTACGTCAATGCAACATATCGCTTTACACGCATATACGTCCTAATCGGTGGGCCGTCTCGCGCATTGGTCCTCATCGGTTCGTCCTCAAGTTACCCGGCGGTCGTGCCACCGGTCTTGTCCGAAGGCGCGGTGCTCGATTGAGCTAAGTATCTCTGGCGGAGAAAGAAAGCACCCGCGCCCGCTAGCGCCAGCCCGAAGACAACGGCGGCCCCTACGAGGAGCCACGATAGCCAAGACATGCCTTGCTGGCCCGATGACTGGTCGCCGCACAGACCCGTCGACAGCTTGCACCGGGTCGAGGGCGGGCAGGCGCTACACGTGGTGCCGCTCAGGTACACCGGCCGCGTGACCACGTTTCCGCCCTCGTAGTAGTTGCACGTGTACTTGCGCATGTGCGGCAGGCGCGTCCCCGTGGCGATGTAGTAGGCGTAGCCGCAGCCCACGTAGCGACTCTTGGCCCAGACAACCTGAGTGAAGTGGCCCGTTGCCTTGCGCGTCTGCTGCCTCGGGAACCCGGACACGAGGTCCGGCGGGTAGTCCGCGTACTCGTTGAACCACCCGTCGATGACGGGCTTCCAGTCGGGTCCAGCAGGAGGGTGCGACGAGAACTGCAGCCCCAAGTTCTGGCCCGTGATATCGAAGCGCGTCGTGAAGCGGTCTTCGTGCTTGTCGTGGTCCAAGCGTCCGCCGGGCGGTACGCAGAGGCTTGCGTGGGCCTGTCGCGACACGAAAACGGCGCGATACACTTGCCACTGCCAATATGATGCGAAATCGCTTTTAATGCGCTAGCATTAGGAGCGTGAAAGCGGAAAAAAATGTCTCTTTGTGAAGTCAGTAACGTGGTCGAGGTAAAGAAGGGAAGGAAGAGCTTAGAAGAGCGAGCGTGCGTGCGTGCGTGCGTGCGTGCGCGTGTGCGTGTGCGTGTGTGTGTGTGTGTGTGTGTAAACACATAAGCGCACAGGTAATTCTAAGCAGAATTCTTATCATTGAGCTGGGTTAATCGAAGAGGCGGACATTAGTAGCTCGAGAAGTCGAAACACATATTCAACTAATTAACAAAAATTGACTAATCAACTTCTTCGTTAATTACTTTACGACACATATTGCAATTTGCACATTGTAGCCGGTGAGTTTGCAAGACGCATCCCTTCAAAATGAATTTCCAGGAAGACACCAATTTCGAAATATTATTTCCCAAAGTGTGGGACGAAATACATGGGCGTTTCAGTTACTTTTGTGCTTCAATGTATATAACAGCATTTTGGTAACAAAGTAAGTGTAACAACAGTGCATTTTTACGGCGAGTTTGATGGGGCATATCTCCAAACTGGGGTCATTATTCTGGAAATTCATTCCAAGTGTATATGCCTGGCAAGCTCAACGGCTACATTTCGTAAATCGCAATATGTGCCACAGAGTAATTAACTAAGAAGTTATTTAGTGAATTTTTGTTGATTAGTTAATAATAATAATAAAGTTTAGTTTTCATCATCACACTGATAAAGGAACCTGTAGGTAAAAGCTGCTCTTCGTAGAGGCAGCTTTAAAGGCCCACAGCTACCTTCGTACAGAACAGTCAGCAGCGGCAATTGCAATAAAATGCAACATACAGCAATTTACTGCCATTTCAATTAAATGCAACACACAGTGAATCTGCTTTAAAACATAGAGAGAAATATCTTAGTCTCATAATCATACAAAGCACAAGAACAAGATGAAGGCGAACGAAGGGCCAATGTAGTTTTAAAATCTAACATATGCCGCTTGCGCAATTCAGTCGAAGCACATTGAAGAAAATATATACCACCTTTCACATGTTTATTTAGTAATGTAGGTATTATGTAGGATGGCTAATCTTCACAATAATTTGTTTTCGGGGTAGTCACTTTCCACGGTGCTTTATTTCGTGTATGAAACGTTGTAATGCTCTGCTGTAGATGACACAGGTCGTATAGAAAATGTCCATTTTCTTTACCTTCGCTCCTGATCGCTTCAGCTAATTTAAAAGTGCAGAGGTTAAGGACAGGTAAAATTCCAGCCTGCTGAAACAATTCACCATATCGAAACAATATGTGTTTCGATTTCTCGTGCTATACACATATCCGCCTCAATGAATACCCAGCTCAACGATAACAATTATGCTACCTGCCACAGGCGATTTGTAAAAAATTCCGTAAAGCTCAATTTTGAACACCCGGTGTATATAGTACAGCTGACGCTTGCTCCGGACCACCGTCACTTTCACTTCGCTCCTCGAAGAATCAGGACGTGTGCCGAGTGAGCTCCTGAACAGCACTTTGCAATGTGGTGAACACGCTATAAATCACGGCTTCAGGACCTCAAGCAGGTGCGACCTAATGTTAACGCATTTCTCTCGCATTTACCGCTAAATCGCCAATAAATATTTTCACTTATCTACCTATCACCGCACAGTTTCCGACGCGTGTGCCGTAAGACAAAGACCTAAGGTTAGTAATGGTACGGCAAAAGCATGTGGCTAGGTAGACGTCGAATCAGTTCTCACGCATGCAGCAGGCCCTTTTAAAGCTGACCTCGAAATTAAGAGGAGCCACTCCGTATAAGACACTATTCGTGCGTGTAAACACGAATGACAGCAGTAGGCTTCGCATGTGTTTAGTCGAAACAACGCTATATTACCCGGAACATACGGGGAACAAGATTTAAGGCTGTAGAATAACGTAAGACCTATGACCGGCCCATGCGTCGTCAAAATGTGTTGCAACGCCGTGCCAGAAGTTGTTACAGCGTGAAAGGTTCTCGACCTACCCGAGACATCTGCCCTCCATCGGCCGGCGGATCTTTCAAGATCACGCCTTCATTTCAGCATGCGATGGTGTGTTACCGAGCCCGGAAGCCAGCTACAAGTGACGCAATCAAAAGCCGCGCATCAGAATGGTCGGATATAATCGGTCATGTAGAGGAAATGGACCGGTCTGATGTTCCTTTTGTGATTAATCACTAGTCCCTGACTTCTTTTAATATTTTTATTTTATTTTTGGCAGCAGGTGACAAACAAGAACTGCATAGGCAGCGTCTTCCACCGTTTTTATGGAAACGACTTCGAAGTACGATATATCAGCACAGGGGAATGTAAATTCTTAAGTTCACCAAGCTGGCACCATTAAGCCTCATGCAATAAGCTTTGGAGGGGTGCCCGCAGGTGGTGAACCCGAAATTGTTGTTCGGCGTGTTTTTACCGGACCCTGCATCGTGCCGTGCGCTATATGCGGACGACTGAACAAACATCACGAATAACAGCAATCGTAAATTAATTAGAGCCGATGGTCAAAGCGGTTCTTTGAATATTTCTCGTGCGGTACATTCGACCGGTCGCTTTTCTAACGCTTTCGCGGTGCGTGCTACAATTCAGCTGGTGAAAATAGAGACTTCGCCACACACTGGCGTGGATCATTCAAAACACTGCACCCTACATGAGAGCGCTCGGAGGCGGTCCAACGTAGGTCGTCTTGAGCCGGCTTTCGGTCATGAATTGGCGATCAAGACCCAACAGCAACTTCCGTTGCTGGCGCGGCGTCTGCAATACAGCGGTAGCTATGCGTGTGCACAACCCCCCCCCCCCCCCCCCCCCCCCCTCCCCCCTCCACATAGTTTGCTTCTACGTTTACAATGTTTGTTTAAAACAGAAGCAGTGCTAACGTGTTTCCGTTCGGTTCCAGCGCTCGCTCACAGAAGTCTTTCTGTCGCACCGATCTTGAACCGGACACTTAGAATTCCGCGGTATTGTCAAATTCCGCTATGTCTGCGTTTTGGGCCCACCAGAGAAGGCGTAGCCATCCTATGATCCAATCACAGCTGTCAAAATGGTTGATTTGAAAATGGGGCAGATTTTAGAGTGCCCAGAATAGGGATCCCAGACTCCGTGTCGTAGGAATCCGAGTCGAAATGTTCCATTAAGCAAACATCATGGTAATGCCAACAGAGCCACCAGGAGTTCCAGTAAAGCGAACAACAAAGGGAAGTCGCCAAATGATCACCTGCGCCACGTCGGCCATTTCGTCGTCCCACAACAGCTCCTGCATGTCGGCTGCCGCCGGAAATCCCGGCAGTCGACCCTTTGCGACCTGGCTCCGGTAGTCGTTGTGCATCTTCAGAATACGGGCGCGCTCGGCCGCGTCCACGCCGCTAACGGTCACCTTGCACCAAGAAGCGGGACTCTGGCAGGCAGTGTGAGTCGGTCTCTTGCGGTACTCGGGGCGGCATACGGCCAGGACTGGCGTGGACGCGGACATCCACGCTGTCACCGCCAGCAAGAGGGAGCCGGTAGCCCAGAACGCCATAGTTTATGGCTGAGCTTTTTGGTTCGGCTTTCGTGCTAGTTCGGGAGAGTCGCAGGTGTGCCGAACCTCCGTCGCACGCCCGATCGCAGCTCCTTCCTTTTTCTTCGTGAGAACACGTGCGGAAATGATGATGATGATGCTGATGATGCTGCTGCTGATGATGATGACGATGATGATATCCTTAAAACATGGCACGTACCCACTATGGGGGATTGGCGGAAATACCTCGTGCTTGTTTTGTCTTTCTCCAGATAATGACAATGATGATGATACTAGTAATAATAAAAATAAGAATAATAATAATAACGAGAATAATAAAGTTAGAAGTCGTGGACAATATTACGTTATATTGATATTTAGCGGGTATTGTAAAGACGGTAGTGCAATCGGTAGCAGCCATCTATTTCACGCTTGGAAAAATAAAGTCATTTTCACTCGATTATGTTGATGGGTATACCTGTCTTGAACACGGCATCCGGTCCAGCGCCTTGCCCCTTGTGCGAATTCTGCCGGGACACTGAGACGATTGATATATATTTTTAATGCGATTAGTATTCTTTGGGAACTTCGCTCCGTTTTCTGTCCGTGGATATCTAATGTTGAATTCCAATGGCGGAGTCAGAGCAAGTTTTTCTGCTCGTTTCGGAGCAAGTTTGTTCCAATGACAGAGTGAGGGCGGGAGTAAAGTGTTCCAATGAGAGAGTCGGAGTGGATTCAGAGCGGGAGTCACTCCGTGGAGCAGGAAAAGATGCTCCGCCAAAATAGGCGGAGTGGACCGGAACTCTGCGTGACGCATTTCCTTTACAACGTTTGTCTGCTGGGGGGCGCCACCTGTCGCGACTCGGATAGTTCGGCAAAGCGTGCGGCATAGCTTCTGCTACTCTACAGCGACAGCTCCGAGTCGGAAAGCTCAAGTTCTGACACGAGCGATTTCTCGGAGAGTAACAGCGACGCTGAAACTGCCACTTACGAGCGGGAATTTGAAGGATGTTCCGCATTCCCGCGATGAGGCCCAAAGTAGTCGGCTAGACGCCTACCATGTTTGTCCGCATACTGTGTGCTCACCATAGCAGACAAAATCTGCTGCGCGCTTGGCGAGATATCCATTCCGCACTTTTAAGCAGCAGGTGAACGGCGCGGAATAGACAAGTGACCGGTGCGGTGGTGCTGTGAGCAAACAGCGGAAGGGAATGACAACACGCAAGGTATCCTGGGTAACTCAGCGCCCGAAGGATAGAACTTCCGCTTCCGCCTTGCTCCGGCGGCGCAGGTTGTGTTCCACTCGCGGATTTGGAGGCGTTGCTCTGCGCCAGAGTCGAGTGCTCGCTCGCGGAGTCCGTTGGCTGCTCCGGCTCCGCCATTGGAATTCAACATAACCTCTTTCACTCCAACTCGGGTCACTAGTAGGTAGTCCATTTGGTTGGTGTGCTGAGGGAACAGAGTTCAAAACCAACTGTTGGCCCAACTTGGGTGACTGGGTATGGGACACCCGGCGTGTGCCGCTGTTCATTAAACCTCGTGGACGCCAATTTGAGTCACTGGGGAAAGCAGGGTATGTGTACAGCACTGGACAAGTTCTGTGCCACGTTGTAGTGGCGCATACTCTCCCCCCCCCCCCCCCCCCCGGTTTGTGGGAATGTGCCACTTTTCAATGTGCCACTCTTCAATCGTACGATACATGTTCAGACAATCGTTGTTAGTATTATAGCCAAGCTGTTAGCCTCTAGTTGGTCGGCATTTTGCAGCGAAGCTGTCTATGACTAGGTTCCCGGGATTTGTTCGTGGCGCAACGTAGACCGAAAACTAACGTCATCAATGTCTCATACCCCCAAATTCAATGGCTCATACCGCCGTCAGGCAGAGGATACAAGCACTCAGCAAAGTGAAGCGAATAGTGCGTACGTTTATTAGAATCATGCATACAACATGCAGAACAGCATACGTTTCAATAAAAGAACAAGCCGAAGACAATCATCCGAACCACGTAATCGATGATAAGGCGCTCCTGATAACAACGATAAGCACGCAGCGCTCCCCGCATACGTTTCCCGGTAAAGATTACTGTTGCGCACGCTGCCGCGTCGACGGCAGCTTGCGACGTGGGGAGTGGTGCCCCTAGCCTGTCGTAAATGCAAGAACCAGCCTATCTACTAATTTTAATTTAGTGGCCGCACCGCTATGGGTGGCGGCGTACTGCGAAAATCATCATTACTCCAATTGTTACCATTACTCTAAATTACCATTGCTAACATTACTCTAAAGCAATAAAGAGTTGCACCCCCCCCCCAGCAGCTGTAGGGGTGGTTTTCAACAGCTTCGCTGCACATTCACTTTCGCAGGGCCGGGATATGGCGAGTCAATTTTTGTATTCAGACACGCGGCACGCGCAGACTTCGAGGCGGCGCAGCTAGATGGCGCTGCCTGTTCCGAGTAAAACGCTACAGAGCAGCTCGCATGCGGTACGCGCTTCATACGTGATGCGTTTCGGCGGCGGCAGTACTGTGTGCCTCAACAATGCTTCAATGCTAATCGCATTAACGTCGGCAGTCATGCTGAGATGGTTTGTGCCGGAAATTTCTTTTCTTATTCTATCCCGGTACCTCATCATTAAGAAGAAACATTTTAGAAGTACCGTGTCGGCAACTTGCGTTGAATGTTTTTAATTTATACAGAATTTATTTGCGGACCTCCGCTCTTGGACACCATCACAGGGATGCCTGCTCAGCCGCTGAGAAAACTGCCCATTCTTAGCCAGTCCTGCCTCATGAGTGTGTGTGGTTGTGGCACAAGTGCACAATCCTTAAATATAACTGGATTTGTGTCGTACTTATGTATGCATGCACCTGTCATATGTCCCTTAATTCCTTTCTCGATAAACATCATACATCGCCTTTACCTTCATGACGTCGCTGCATAGACGTCTGACACGGTAAACTTACGCCTGATTTTGTTCTTGCATTTCGGCATAGTGAGAGTGGTAGTGCATAAACTAAAAAAAAAATTGCCTGAGATTTAGGCTGTGACCTTTCGCCTGGATAAACATTTTTAAAAAATTGCGTGAGATTGCACGCAGCATATGATGATAGTAAACGCAATTGTAACAAAAATAAAATTCTGTTTATTTTTTTTTTTACATGCGAAAGCCAATATGTGATTCTGAAGCACGTCGTAATGGAGAGATTGGGAACGATTTTAATCACCTGCGGTTCTTCAATGCGCACCTAAATAATGCACGTCACACGGGCGTCTTTGCACTCCGTCTCCACCGAAATGCAGCCGCTGGGACCGAGAGCGAACCGGCGACCTCGATCTCGGCCGCGCAGTGCCACAACCACTAAGCTACCGAGGCGGGTTAATCCCAATTGCACACACCGCCATTAGTCTTGTAAGGTTCATTACACAACGCTTTGCAAAAGCTTCGATTTACATGGGTTCCAGCACGTGTGTTGGAACTGAATATTTTTTTGCCTTCTTTTTACTTTTCTGCCCCACTGCCTTAAGGACGTCTCATTAACTTTGTCTCATCCCGTTCCGAGTAGCGTGCAAGCACTTTCGCAGGTCTTTCAGATCTGGACTGCGTTTCAGTGATTAGTATTAAAACAGTTCTGTTCGTAGGTGATTCGAAAGCGCTTTCACGTTAGCTGCGGAAAGTGAGGCGTAAGCTCATAGCCGTGCTAGAAGCTGCGCGTCCTTGACTAAAGCCAATAGCGAGTCCAGGGATGCTTTATTGTGTATTATGGAAATCCTCCATATTGTGTAATTCGCCATCTTGACAGTCCTGATTGGCTTTAAATGCCAACACGGGGAAATTGTAATGTCCCGCACGCAAGGCAATGTCTCTCACGCGGATCCCCCCTTGAGGTATTATAAAACGAAAATAAGTAAATAAATTTAAAAAAAAACACGGCCAAAATTGGCAGTGTCCAGGGGCTGTGTTACTTTTTTATATTATTGTGGGGTTTTACGTGCCAATACCTCGATATGATTATGAGGCATGCCGTAGTGGGGGACTCAGGAATAATTTGGACCACCTGGGGACCACCAAGAAACGGTAGTAGCATCAATTGACTTTTCCTTTTCATCATTTAGGAGCTAAAGCGTAGTTAAGAGCCTTGCAAATGAAGACAGCGCTGTAATTTGAGTATAGCGATATTGCTTATCCGTCGACTATGTGTGAAGAGGCGTGGAACTGTCATTCTAAGACGCCGTAAACAAAAAATAACTATTCAATTAAAACATATACCCATTACATTTTTGCAATATAAGTAGGCAAGCTCTGGAAAGTCTGATTGACAAAATATTGAAACGTCGCTACGCATTGCAGTGAAAATTGCAGAGGGTTTTGTGGCTTATTTTTTTTTTTTGCTGTTAATGACTAGGGGTGACAAAAAATAGAAACAAATTGGGTGCGTTCAGCATTCTTCAAAATACTTCTAAGAGATCTTTAAATACTCATCACGAAAAAAAAAAAAAACTTACGCAGGGAACATGTTCTCGCTTTCATCCTGTTATTTGAAAGGCAGAGTTCCAAATAGATAAAATAAGACTCGCATAAAGTGGTGCCACGAAGCGCTTTCTTTGCAGCTTTTCTCACCTTTTCCTTTGCCTATAGCACCACGTCTCCACGTGTCCCAGATACTTGTCTTTTTACTTGCACGCATCCTTCTCAGCCTCGCCGTTATAAGGGAGAAAAGACGTAGGCAGGAGCACTTCTTAAGAGTGCCGTTACTTCAAGAGGACAAATAGGGGTAAGAAGAACGTGAGCCGCATGAAAAGCAAAGCGACACAAACAATGGAAACAGAAACAGTGCATTTCACTGCATCCGCACAGTGGTTTTCTGCTGATAACCAGGAATCGTAACGTCTCCGGGTAACCGAAGAACTCCCTCGACCTCCGGAACCAGTGGCGTGTGCAGGGCTTGCTAAGGGTGGCAGTTAGATTCGTCGAGGCAGCACGTGGCTAGTCTTAGTAAACACTGCTTTTCTTTTTTTTTTTTTTTTTTTTTTTGGAGACGAGCAGGAAGAATGACGCGTGGCTTGAAAGGAAGAACGCCAGAACACACTCCTCCCTTTTTTTTCGTTCGGTCTTCCGTTCTCTCTATTTTCAGCTTTAAAAAAAAAAAAAAGCCAGCCTGTGCGTTTGCTGCACGCATGTTAATGCTTCTCGCGGAGCAACTGAAGCGAAGCGTTCTAAGGTAATGTGTGTTTTGCTTTAGTGAACCAGCCCTGACATTTCGAAAGTGATGTGGGAGTTCTCCGCCGTTATGTTCAAGCTTTCAGACAAAGTGGCACTACGACCGGAGAATTAATGTTTGCGTTTCGGTTCCGAGTGTGACGTGCTTATATGATGTCCTCGTCGTGTGCTCTCCAAATGCGTTTCCTTATTCCAGATAGCAAATGAATGTACTCGTTGCAACGTTATCGCTCGACAAAACGCGGTGTGACACATTGGTTTGGTTTGGTTTGGTTTGGTGCCTAAAGAAATAGCACAACCCACTACGGGGGATTGGCCATGAATCGGGCGGCAGTAGGAAGAAAAATGAAGGATACTTAAATGGGATTTTCTTACTTAACAATGAGATAATAAATGAAATTCTAATCGTTAATATTTATTTTCATGCTATGGCATCTTAAAATTTGAAGCAAATATTTTCGTTGTCTTGTGAAAAAAAAGTCTCCTTGTTTCCATTACAAAATTAAATATGGCATCACATACGTTCCTATTACAGTGTCCTAGTGCCGACGCCCCTGACACATTGGGGGGTCTCTATGTTTTATCGTCTTCTTCCTCTTAACCATTTTCTTTCAGACGGACAGCATTCGGCTTGTGTTGTAGCTTATAAACTTGAATTGTGAACTTGTGGGTTACGTGCCATGACCTGTTAACTACTCGGGGAAACTCGCGCTTTCTGACTTCACTCGGGTGTGGCGTATCTGGGATTTGCCTATCTTGTTACTAATTTCAGAAAAAATACTAGTCGGTTAGGTTACTTGTAGACGTCGTATGAAGATGAAAATGGTATCAAACGATAGCTCGCCAAGCCCAGAAACCGTAGCAATAGTCAGCAACTAATGATATAATACGGATGGAGTAGAATGGATCGTAAACACTCGTAGACTGCGCGGATGGATGGATGGATGGATGGATGGATGGATGCTAGAAGCGTCCCCTTTGGAATGGGGCGGTGAGTTGCGCCACAAAGCTCTTGTTATTATAATTTCCCGCCTATATTGAAAAAAAAGAGAAAAAACGCGAAGAATTTCCCTCACCAAACTTTCTGAACCACTGTTGGGAACATTGTTTTTGTACGCCTCCGCTGTTTGTCGTTTTCCTACTTTTCTTCTACCAATCTCCCAGTCGCCTCTTACTAGTCTCTATTGCGGACACGTTTAATTTCCCCCTGCTATCCCCGAACCCAAGGGCATCAAGGAGGCCAGAGGTGCCTAAATCGACCGCTGGGCATCACAATCTTCACATTATAAGAAAACATGCCCCATCGCCTCCCTAGCTTTACCGAAGAAAGCACATGCTTCTTCGTTCTTCTTGCATCTCGCTTTATAAGTACCTGTTCTTAGGCAAGCCTCCCAGTTTGTTTCCATCTTCGTCTAGAATATGTTGTTGTGTTGTTCCAGACTTCCTGCCTAATAAGTTTATGCGGTTCCAAAATGTTCTAGGCGCGGCCTTCTTTTTCTCACGTATTTCTGACAACTAACGTTCACTTTCGCCTTTTATTTTTGCTTGAGGCAGTATTCGAACCATACACATTTCTTTCCCGATATATTTCCCATTTTCTGTCAACTTCATCCTGCGTCAACAGCCCTTTTTTGCCTGCCTGTGCTCTCGTGGTGCTTTCGGTCGTTCGGCGATCGCTTATCCTATCTCTCTGTTCCACCAGCTTTACGGTTTATTTTTTTCTTTTCCAACGAGCATGCTGCTTCTCTTTCCCTATTTCAGTCGTAATTACACTTGGAAGCTCACTATATTCACACCATTTGCTTGGCCAATTGCCAAGTTCTTCCTCGACTCTTGTGCCTATATTTGTTATTTGTTGAGCGTTCAAATTCGGACTGGCCATTGTTCGCTCCTTGGTCTCTTTCCCAATTACATATCCCATTTTCAAAACGATGCGTTTGTGGTTTCTCCCTATGCTGCTATACCTTTCCTCGTCAATGACCATTCCTCTCAACTTTTCATAAATTCATTCTGCCATCAGACAGTAATCAATGGTCGATTGCCAGTCTCCTACTTCCCACGTGGTCTGTCCATCACACTTAGGCCCTGCATTCACGATAACCAGGTTAACGATACTTTACAACTGGCGCCATCTACCCAGTATGCGCTAACTTGCACTCGCGCGCGGGATACGTCGAAGTCGCCAAAGTCTCAAATACACTTAAAAAATTAAAACAAAATGCTGAGGTTATATGGCGCCGACATAATACACGAAGAATAATTTCGTCGCTACAGCAGCACTCTCCCAGCGGACACAGCCAGGTTACGTAATACTTTGTTTTCTTCGTCTTAAAGAAAGCCTGCAAAATCTGGAGACAAAAAAAAAAAAAAATTGCGTGACGTGTCCGCTTGCGCGCCGCGATCGCAGCGCTCTCATACGCACCGCGTATTAGAGCGCCGAGCAGTTAGCCCAGAAGGTAAGCTGCCTGGTCTGCTTATCGCTATCATTAACCGCCGCGAAGGCAGCACATTACTGGCGTAAATCGTGCGGCTAACGCTTGCGTCGCTTCCCTGTCACTTTTTTTAAGCGGCAGCAGACCAGAATAAATGCGATGTTCGTTCAACAGCAGTACGCTTGAGAGCACTGCAATGTGGCGCTTAAGCGTGCATGTTAAGTGCTCTTTATTTCATATATTGTGTGCTTCTTTATGGCATAAAAAATTATTACGTGAAAGTAGAAAGTTAGAAAATGCTGAATTAGATGTTTCCTAGAGCGCTCTACAACTTTCGCATTTGAAGTTTTGTCATACGATCTAGACTAGCAAACATGGTTAAGTTGCGTGCTCAAAGGGGCTGGTTGGTTCATCATTAGAAAAATACAGAAACAGCGCGACATAGGACGAGTGACAACGCTCCGTCCTGTGCTCTCTTCACTCGTCCTGTGTCCTGCTGTTTCTGTATTTTTCTAATGGGTAAGTAATCTTGAAGAATTACGCAATTAGGCAGAACTTTAACAAAAATTTCTACCTAACACTGTGCAAGAGAGAGATAAAATTAAGAAATCGAATCGTTTGAGTGATTCGAGATGCCAGGCGATCATTGACTTGTCGAAATGACCTCTCCAGCAAAAAAAAAAAAAAAAAAAGAAACGCGTGGCACTCCCTTGTCGGTTAGTCCGCGTTCGACGTCATTACGCACAAGGACAGCCATTCACACGTGCCCATGAAATCAGACGTGCGCAGGCACACCAACGTACGCACCTGAGTGCGCACACACATACATACATACATACATGGACGCACACTCACAGAGACGCATGCACAACCACGTGCACAAGGCCGCGAAGACACTCGCACTCACTCGAAGCGTATCCACTCCACGCGCGCAGGCACGGGAACGCGCGCCGCATTCCAAACTGGATCCGCGAACGCTTTTCGACTTCCTGGGAAATTCGCGCGCGTAAGTGAGTGACCGCGCCAGATATGCCGGCGACGACTCGCCTCCTCGCCCCCGGCGACGCTTTTTTTTTTTTTTTTTTTGCCGTCCACTGTACAGTGGTAATGGGCGAGAGGTCGTTGTGACTCTGCGCCACACGTTTCTGTGATGGCTTCCCCGAAACGACGCACTTTGCTTGTCGAGGAAGCACAGGGAAGAAAATAGAACTTTTACGGCACTGGGAATTGGCATTCGCTGTTTAAAATGAGGCTCGAAAGGTTTGACAGGAACTCTGCAATACCTGATTTTTTGGAAAATATGTGGTTTTACGTGCCGAAACCCCAATCTCATTATGAGGCATGCTGTAGTCGTGAACTCCGGATGGATTTTGATGGATTCTGGTTCTTTAAAGTGCACCTAAATTTATGTGCGTGAGAGTTTCGGCACTTCATTTTTTGCACGTGGCCGCCGCAGCCGCGTTCGAACCCGCGACCTCGATTTCAGCAGCGCAACTGCGTCGAAGGAGACATCTGATGATGTAAGCGCGCCATTACGCAGCACACTTTAATTTACAATTCATTTGAGATCAATACAGCGCAAAGACTTGGCATCACATAGTGCCTTTAAGTATTCCACCTTCTATCGCGGAGGCATGTATCGATTGTACAGACAGTTGTCACTGTAGATGCGTGGTCAGAGGACCGGTAATGATTCTAATAGCAAGGCTGCAGCCACCGCGTAGATTCCTCCTTCCTCAATTCCTCGATCTCCGGAGGTTAAAAACCAGTCAAGAGAAAAACTACAATAAGGTCAGTACTTTCCACAATCTTATGCAAGTGATCGACTAAAAATTTTATTAAGCAAATGGAGGCAGGTGCTTCATAGGGTGCAGAAACTAATGGACGCCCCCGACCTAATTATGAACGATGTAAATTAACAGCTTTGGCAGTCTCATCATGCTGCGGCGGCCGTATTTAATGTCGAAGTGTGAATATATGGTCGCCTCAGCGCCTAGCTATAACTGCCCAATAGTAGAAATTTCTAACCGTCGAGGAAGTGCGAGTCCAGTTTATCGCTTTTAAGTAGCCGCATGACGCATCGTCAACACCGTGTTCGAAGGCCGGTACTGACCGCTGGCAGCCGGATTCTTCGTCGGTATACCGGTCGTGAATGGAGCCAGCAACTTGTGTACGGCCACTTGCGAGGACAAGTATGACGGTAGTACCATTTTGCCGGACAACTACCACCGACCAGAAGAAACGGAGTGACGTTTATTTCGCGCTCTGCCACACAGTCATACACAGTGTCAATTTCACACTGTCCTTCACATACTTTTTTGACAGTGCTCACGGTTAGAGTTTTACGTTGTTCATTCTTATCTTTCGTACCTCTCTTCCCTTTCCCTTGTACAGGGTAGCCCATCTTAGATATCCTCTTGTTAATCTCCCTGCCTTTTCATTGCTTTTACCACTGTATCTGTCTGTCCAGAAGACTGCAGCGAAATAATAAATTGGAAAGTTTAAAGCAAATATGAACGGTTACTGTTATAAAAAAAGCACCATATAATGTATGTCTACGTTAAACAGTGTCGAACCATATTTTATTTAGTAGTAACATCCTACACTTCCTGCAATTTCTGATTTCTAAGGCACAATAGTATTCTTGACCGTAAGCGATGCGCATTTACAAATAATTAACTCTCACTTCATGAGTTCGAGTAAAAAAGCACGATCGTTAGAATTTGGCTTATATATATAGGAACTAATTGCATACTTTGGCGCCTTTATAAAATTTAATTAGCGAAAAATCAAGAGACCCAAAGCTTCTTGCTTCCATAGAAAACAGAGCCATACTTTTCTATCAGGAAAAAAATAAGCCACGGGGGATTCTTACGGGGGATTTGCCGAATATGGCATATTCAGTCAAAAAATGAATAGAAGGGCTTCAAGTAAACGCCATGCAGCCCTGCGTGATGCAGGTACTGCCGCAACGAGTTGGCGCATTTGTTGTCCATTATCCAACCCGGGTAAGCTCATTCGGAACGTTGGCATTTTGTTTGGCCTACCTGAGTACATATTGTGCCTAATATATTCAAGATACTATCTGAGCGCTCTTTTTCTATTCCTGAGCGACAAGGGCTTCGATTCGTGACTGTCAATTTGCGACACGAATAGCATTTACTTAGACTTACGTCTTATTTTTACATTGACAACGTCACCACTCATGCTACCATTTCTCTATTCTCTGACCGCTCGGCATTTCGTAAGTAAATTTCTCATGCCAATGATGAGTCTGACTGTTGATTCTTGGGCTCGGATGTAGATAGACAAGAGGGCTGGTTCGCCTGCTGTAGGGCATTCGAAGTAATGCCTTACCAATTCAATCTTCGGAGAGCAAGACATAGGTGGCGCTGAAGATTACCGCTACCCTTACAGCGTCCGCCTTCCAGTAGCGACAAGATTCAAAGTGGATGGAAGCACTAACTAGTCAGCAGTCTTAATAAGCAAGAGTCAGAGTCGTTTAGACCATTGGTGAAAAAAAAAGAAAAAAAAAGAACAGAGATGAGATTGATAGAAGTAGAGTCATTACAGGCACAGGTAACTGCAGAATATAGAGATATAGGTTTTAATGAAGAGAGAAATATCAAGGAGAGATAGGAGGAGGAGGAGAAGAAGACAGGAAAGGCAGGGAGGTTAACCAGACGCACGTCCGGTTTGCTACCCTACACGGGGAAGGGGTTTAAAGGGATGAAAAGAAAGAAAGGAGAGAGAGGGAAGAAAGTACTCTCAGTTTGAACACGTGCGGTTGTCCAACACTTCACAATCGGTCACTGAGGCCACTCGACTTCATGAACTGTAACAATGCCGGCGTCGCTTTGTAAGCAAACTGCTATACGCAGTTTGTAGCAGACGATGTCGGATTACTTCAAACAGGCTAGGCGACTAGTTTTCGCCGCCCCGTTTCGAAGGGGATTCCAATAGAGATCGTCAATCATGATGATCACCCCCACAGTGTTAGAAGTACTTCTAGTACGGTGATCACCTCTATGCCCCATACAACTGCTACGCACCCGTCGTGCCGTGCGACGCTTGTGCCGTACACCTGCGCCGACAATGAAGTGAAATATTGGAGCAGCAGTGGGCCTTCTAGTGCTTTTTTTTCCCCCAGCTGCAGATAACGAGCTGACGTATCTCGAAGACACGCCCGCTTCACGCGATCGGCGCCGGATGTGGCGATGTCTACATAGCCCCACTGGCGGACGGGCGCAGTTCGTTCTCGAACGCAACTCGTTTGTCTGCTTCTTTGTCGGAGGCAAGTCGGCACTCCTTTCATCCTATCGTGCATGGGTGCCCACGTGCCCGCTAGGCAGCATATTGAAACACGATTACAAATGCCACATTACACTTACAAACTGACATGTAATGTACCGTTAACGTGTTAATATTTCTACTGCTCCATTTTGTCAGAATTTTTCGGCGCTGTGCATTTATATTTTGCTTTTGTGTAAGTTATTGTGTATTTTTGTAACCATTTTGTAAGATTTTTATTATATGCTGTAAGTCCAACCCGGATATATCGAATCTGAAGGGCATCACAAGAAAGTTCGATATATAGGTAATTCGATATATAAAATAAAAATTGTATAGAAAGCTTTTCAAGGGAATTTTGCTGCTGTTCGTTATACACAATAATTTGTTATATGCGGGTTTGATATATCCCGGTTCGACGTAATTATTAGTCTTTTTTCCATATTACGCATTGTCACTAGTGTTATAACTGTTGTATGTATTCTAGCCCAAAATGTGTTATGGTTTTGCATTTATTGCTTTCATCCTATCCCCTTCCCCCGCTGTTAATCACGCACTGTTTATAATTACGTTTTGTTTGTTCATATTTCAGTCACACTATTATTGTGTAACTATTCTGGTTCCCATGTTATTGTACCACCCCCACCCCCCTTATGTAATAACCTCTTTGAGGGCCTTAAGGGGTATTTTGAATAAAACTAAACAAATAAGTGTAATAATGCAGGACTGAACTATCATAAAGAAAAGGAAAGGGTGTTGCATATATGGTCATAAGAATTGGAGCGCGAATTCGAATGACACGGCTGCGGGGGACCCGCGTGTAATATTAGAAGGAATGTACAATTTTGTCCAAGACTGAGAAACAAATGGTGCTGCTAGCACAGATCACTTCCCCAAGAAAAGTTCTTTATTGCGTTCAATAAGATGTTCATTCATTCAAACAGAGCTAGGTGAGCAAGGGTATGTATTGTATATCTGCAGACCCCTTTTCTGTGCATTTATTTATTTATTTATTTATTTATTTATTTATTTATTTATTTATTTATTTATTTATTTATTTATTTATTTATTTATTTATTTATTTATTTATTTATTATTACCGCGTTCGCCACACATGCCTAACTGCGTCGTGTCTCACGCTGGCCACTGCACGCCTGTTCTATATATGCCTTACGTCAAGCTGAGGCGGAAGAGACTGCAAGCCCTCGTGAACTCTAACGTAAGCCAAGAGAAGGAAAAAAAAAAACAGATTGTGTGAGAAACATAACAGCTGCTAGCATTCCCTCGATGCTAAAAATAAGGCCTGTAGACTTGCACGCCCAGAAAACAATGTCTTTCGGAGAATTCCTAACTCTTTGCAAATGGGCGTAACATTAGCAGTCCCCGACTCACGGTCGAAAAATATGTGTTGTTGCTCTGTCAATGAAGTAAGACGCGGTTGCGATTGCTATAGACGATTTCGTTCGAACGGTGAAACATATGCAAATCGCTCCCCAGAGACAGAGTATAGACTGGGCATTGTAACACCGCGGTTTTGTTCCTTGTATTATATTGTTTGATCAGTGATTATATCATTGCCCTCCCTGGAGTTCCTGATCTATGGCAGCCACAACTCTCTTTACACGCGAAAAATCTTGTCCTTTCCAATCACGTCTGCAGAAGATGAGATAACTAGTGGTATGCCATCCCGACAGTATTCTCGGATAGCGTCTGTATATATTATCCTTTATAGTGGTGTATATCAGAAACATGGAGTCTTCAGGCAGGATGTGCGATGATTTTATCTCTTTCACGATAATTTGCACATCTTACAAAACATTTTAGACCTCTTGATATGAAATGCGCTGCCAGACAGTTGAAATAACTAATCATACAACTTGCTTGCTTTCAACTCGAATCCATTCTTCGTTGTTCTGCTTTGCTGTATGTTTCGGCTATACTTTGACACGATCGCATGGAGCGATGAAATAACGGGTTCACTTTCACCGGTAGGCGTAAGCAGTGTTTGTTTGTGTGATAATATTGCACTGATTGCTCCGCACACATCGTACAACTCGGCTCCGAGTAAGGAGTAGTCATGTGCTCATTCGTGCGTTAAGACCGCCGTGGTTGACTCCGTAAGTGAAACATGCGTAAGAGTTAGATTGCACAACAACTAGGGACTACCGGTCCTTAGAAAAAATAAAGATCTTGGGCAAGATGTCATGCTGAACCTGCTTTGCCAGCAATGATCTCCAATAGCCTCCGAAAAAGAGCCGTCATTTGAATACCCAGTCACGAGGAAGTGTAGAAGTAAAGAAGACTTGGCCAGAGTCCGATCAATAAGAAAATCACAGAAAGGAATTGAACTCGATGTCGTCACACTTAATACGCAATCGGAGGCCGTGGAGGGACACATTTACACAGCGCATTTGAACGAGATATGCGGCGTCGTGTTTTATTTCCGGTTTCAGTCGTGGACCCGCGCGAACCCTTCGGCGCCGAGCCGAGAAGAGACCACGTGGTCGGCGCCGTGCACCGGCGTCGGAATCTCCTTTCACGTTTGCGAAGCCATGCGCCCGAAGCACTAAGGTAGCGCCCCCATCGCAACTGGCGGCGGCTTTCGGAGTTCGCCACCGGTCGATATATCGAGAGAGGAGAGAGAAACCAAAGTAAGAAAGAAATAACTGGCCGGGACTTTCATTTTATCCATCAACGTTCCTTTTCTCCCTTTGCTTCTCTCGTTCTCTTCTTTCTGCTTAGCGCTCGTTCGGTACGTTTCGCCACCCACTCCTGTACTTATAAGCAAGAGCTACGTGATGGTTCAACGTAAAATTCCTTTCCTCCTATCGGCCATTAGCGAATCGTTCTGGCGTGTACCGGCCCTCAAAGAAAGAACGAACGAAACAAGAACTCCGAGGGGAGAGAACACGAAAGGAGGAAGTGTCCGGTGAGAGACCGGTTAAAAAGGCATGCTCTCCTCCTCTGGCTCCCATTTATAGTCTGTTCTTTCCATCTGCGGGTCCAGAAAAGAAAAGCCCGTTGCCGAACGGACGCGCACACGGGGGCCGCATCTCCTCCTCGTTGGTGGCGGGTGTGAGAGAGAGGACAGAGGCTGCGAAGAAAGGAGAGCGAGAAAGAGCGGCTGAGGAAGAGAAAAACCCAAATAAATATGGCGGCAGTCGCCGCGAACGAGCAGCCGGCGCCGCCGCCGCATCGTCCTAGCGCGCGCTTACCGAGAAGCGTCGCCGCCGTCGGTTCCGGAAGGCGGTAGCGCGGCTGTAGGGGCATAAAGACAAGGCGGCAGGGAACTTCGGAGGGGGTTGCTCTGTGGCGAGAACTCGCGTCGTCGCCAGCGTTGCGGGGCTGAGAGAGCCTGCCGTCGTCGTCGGTGTGTGGACGGTTGCAGTCACGGAGGAGTGTGCTAGAACAGCGCGCGCGCGCGCGTGCTCTTCGAAAGTGTGAGCAGCCTGCTGTATTTGCAGGACCAACGCAATCCCGAGGACCGAGCAGTCGCGAAGTACTACTGCCTGCTTTTTTCGTCTGCTGCGCCCGGTGCAGAACTGAACGCCTGCTGCTGCTGCTGCTACTTCGGCGCCCGATTCTGCTACCTCGGTGGTTGCCCACATCGGCGCCAGAGAGAAACGGCGATCGTTGTTGAACCCCGACTGTTGCTCCATTTGCGACTCGCGCGAACGTGTGTGCGGCGGGCGTCGCAGAAAAGGTTGTTGCCTCGAGGAAGGAAGTAAGGGGGCTCGCTCGTCCCTCGTTAAGTGTCCACGCATGGGAGCGAGGACGGCGACCACCGCAGAGTACTCGGCGGCGACTACCCCTGCTGCGTGTGTGGCGCGGCTACTCAGTGCCGGTGCGCGGGAGGAGAACTGAGCAAGCAAACGCTACCGCTGATTTGAGGAGGAAAGGATGCTTGGCCGCGAGTAGAGCTGCGAGCACGTGGTGATTCGGGGACGCCGCGCCTCCGCCGCTCTGTGTCTGTTCTCTCTCCGCTGGCACCGAAGAGGCCGGGCCGACACTCGGGTTGACATTTTGGAGAGCGCCCAAGAGAACGCCGGCCCGAACCACTCCATCGACGCGGCCTCCTCGTTTTCGGCTGTTTCAGGTAAGAGAGTTCTGGCGCAAACCAGGGTTTTTGAACCGTATTCTCACTTACTATTATTACTTTTATTTTTTCGCCGGCTGCTCTTTCGAGGCTTGCGCGCCGAGGCCGCGCGCCGCCGCGGCGTGCCAGTCTGCGTGTTCCTTTCTTTCTCTGCCTCTCGCATCTTCCGCGGTCCATCGCTGCGCGCCGCGCGCTCGCTTTGACTCGTCACTCTTGCTCATTCATTCTCCATAGTAGCGGTGAAGCAGCGATAACGAGGTGCTTTAAATCAACGTGCATACGCTCTCTTTTGGCACCCTGTTCTGTTCGTATTTCCTAGACATTTTGTCCACTATTCATGACAAGCAATAAGTTAGGGGAAAGCGCTTTCGTCTTTGATGCTTTATGAGAACGTGTCTCTGGGCTAACTAACACCGATGATTTCCTGATGAGGAGATGATATGAACGGAGACGGTTCAGTCGCTGCGCGGTTTGACATTTTGACGGACGGCCGGTCTCCAGCGGGTCGTGCACACATCAATATGCGCGGGTAACGCTCAGGGGTACCCTTATAACGCGGTAGCATGCTTAAATGGTTCGTTTATAAACGCAAATTAGTCACTTCCATTTATCTGCTGGAGACATAGACGAAGTCTGCAGGTCGACGTGCACACAGTTCATTTGTACAGGAGCTCATCTGTTGCATAAGATGGCCGGCACGTTTTGTCGTGATCTTGGAAATGCACCGGATGCTTTGTTATAGCCGCTGCAACATGGGTTCATACACCGACAGTCCACTCGTGTTAAGCAAGGGGAGAAATGACGAATGAATGTTTTAGTGCAGTTGAAATAGATATACGCACAACGTAACTATTTCATCTTGGTAGCATCAACTACCTATGGTGTCCCGAGACTGAAGCAATCATTCTCAAAGGAACGCGCGAGCCCTTGGGGCTCTTGAGAGAGTTCCAGATGGTCCACGTGGCTGGCCTGCCCTAGAGTTAAATGAGTCCTCCAACCAGCATCGTTTGTTGAAGAGCGAGTGAGGTTACATTCCAGACATTATGAATGGTGCCTATCGGCATTCTAATGATCTGTCCGCATGCATTTATACGTTATTTAAATCACAAAACAGGACCGATCTTTAGGTCGGACTCGCAGCCTTCGATCGAGCCTGATATATTTATTCCTCGCGCCCAACCCTAGAAATCTTGTTGATCGTCAACCGCGAGCGACATCGGTGACATATAAAACCACCTACACGTCGTGCTGGCGTCCGCAATGTTTCTGGTTATTATTTTCCTAGATCGGTGTCTGATTTTCTCTGCCCATACTTATGTAATTGCTCAGTGCGTACATCCCAGTGATACTGAGCACTGAGCATCTTCAGGCGGTTTCTGCGAGTGATAGCTGGAAGGGGATGGGCCCTTTGTGTCGCTGCACGAATGACAAAGGCTTGTTCTGTGCAATGCGATTCTTTTTTGCAGCGCCGATAGCACTCCTAAGTGCAAGACATATTCTGTGTCGTCGATTGTGCGTGCTCTCTACCCTCGTCACGTCGCCGTTGCCGACGATGACACATAAGAGCGATCTCGCGGCCTTTCAAGGGCAGCGATCGCGTTTTGAGTATATATAGCCTTTGAGTCACTTGCGCATGTAGTGCTATACGTCATGCAAATGCTGCACGCTGTGTTTACTGCCGAACATTCACGTCGACCAATCTGTTCATGAGCAGAAATGCGCTGCATGCTCAGTTATACAGGCCCAACGAAGTTCCGAAATTACGGACCTATTACGTTCATAGCTTACAGGTCAACGTGCGCTCATGCTCCAAGGAATGTTGCAATACACTGTAGCCTCGTCAGCCATCGTTGTGGTATCTTATAGTATGGGGTAGGGGTTGCCAACCGGTCAGAATTTAGCGGGACAGTCTCGAGTTTTTGGGTGCATGTCCCGAGTACCGACTTGACCCAGTCGAAACGGCCAAATGTCCCGACTTTTCATTTTTACAGCGAAGCTGTTATCATATTGTTGGTCGGCATTTTTCGCGTCTGCGTCCGTCAGCAAAAATGTGCGCCGATCCCAATGGCAGTGCAGAGCCAGGAACAGTGGCTCATGCACCCATAAGGCAGAGGCTTCAAGCAGTCAACAAAGTGAAGCGAACAGTGCATACATTCCTTGGCATAATGCATACAACATATTGAACAGCACACGTTTCAATAAAGAACGAGCACAAAGGAATCATGCGAACCACATAATTGATGATAAGGTGCTCCTGATAACAATGCCAAGCACGTAGCGCTCCCTGCATATACGTTTCCCGGTAAAGATTACTGTTGCGCAAGCTGCCGCGCCAACGGCAGCTTGCGACGTGCGGAGGGACGTCACTAGCCTTTCGTATATAAATGAACCAGCCTAGCAACTGATTTCAATGTTGTTGCAGCACAACTATTGGCGGCGTTGTGCTGTCAAAAGTACCGTTACTCCCATTACTACCACTACTCTAAATTGCCATTACTACCATTACTCTAAATCAATAAAGCATTACATAGCCCCCTGAGCAGTTGTAGTGGTGGTTTTAAACAGCTTCGCTGGACATCTACTTTCGCTGGGCCGGGTTGACGAGTCAACGTTTTTTCCTACTGAATAGCAATCAATACACCAAACTTTCCTTTCTGTAATGCCTGACAACTCGGTTGCACATTCTTCTGTTTTGTCTTCTGTTGCATTGTCATAAATACAAGATGGTTTCGTGTTCGTCGTTCGCAGGTTCTAGTTCTGTTGTAGGCCCTAACCGTTCACAGCACCTCCGTCTACATTGGTGGCCGTGTTAACCATATAAATACTGCACCTTTTTCTGTCATAAATCGCGACATCATAGGAGTAACAAAAAAGAAAAGAAAAGTAATTTTTGCAAGTACAGACTTGCGGTTACTGGCACTGATACTGTCGGTCGTCGCCAGCCACCTGTATGGGACAACGATTATAAAGCATAAGAGCTTGCAATACATAAATGCGTGCGCCTTGTTTCACTCTGACAGCCCGCATTAGTAGCGTGAAAGATGGCGGTTTTCTGTACCAGTCCTGAACGACGCAAACCTTTCTTGCATCCTGCGCTAGAAAGCTTTGTTCTGTAGGTTAGGAAAAAAAAGATAGAAGTTGACTTCATGAGCGAAGTAGCTGAAACTGTTTCGATATTCTTTGCCTTCTTTATTGTACCAGTTACTGTTCAAGCCAAGTTCACGATGGGCTTTACCACTACGCGTGCGCCCTTCCGGCCGACACAGTGTCGTCCCAAGAGGCATTAATCGTCTGAAGTGGCTAGAAATTTCTTTTAGCAGCGTTCCAATCATGCTGATGCATGGTGCCGTCTCGTACCATTGATGATTCGTCAGAGCACTGCACTGACGCTATGTATTTGTTCGTATGGGCTGCTTTATCCTAGTTCGTACTGTCGATAACTGCCCTTGCGTCTGAGCGTTAGCCTTCTGCTGACCTTTTGGATATGAAGGTGGCGTGCGGTATCCATAGGAGGTATCCATAGTATTGCGTTTTACCCAACTGGTTATACAATAAGCGACTATCATTTAATCTGGTAATGAATGGTTCTTGTTGGATTCGCCTTGGAAACGCAACGAAGGCTTACCGCGTTGCGCTATAACAGTAGTGCACGTTCATTAGCGGTGATTAAAGAAACTGGGTGGACATGACTGCGTTGTTTTAGTGTACATGTGTTTGTCAATGGTACGTGCATCGTCTGACAAAATGTTTGGTTGATCGGGAAATTGTGTTGGCATGCATTGCTGTTCTTTCATTTGTAAGAGCGAAGACGAAGCTCAGCTTCACACGCTTTTTCGGCGGAGAGTTTCGTAAAATCACATTTCCGTGATTGGTAAAACATATTTTCTAATCGTCAATCGTCTTCGGCAATTTTACAACTTCAATACGCCTTATATTATACTTATGAAGTTTTCCGTGTTTATAGCCTTAACGCGCAACCTGGCCGACTGGTTCTCGCCGCAGATAAAAAAAAAAAAAAAAAAGCATTGGAGGACGCTTACGCTTCGCTTTTCAGAGTGGAACACGATAGCATTCAAAGGTCCCTGACTGCTTCTCACGCTTCCCGACAACTGCAGCCTAAGCAACCGTAATGGTTACTGTGGCGGCGAATGCTATGCGAGAAGGCGAACTTTCTAGTAGAAACGCGACTTCTTGCGTGGGGCGATCCAGGAGAGATTGCACAGCCGCGCAAAAAATAAAAAAAAATGCATAATTTTCAGGTTTCTGTTTCTGTTTCGTACTTTTAATATTTCAGTCTGAGAAGATTTAACATAAAAGGCATACGCTGTGGGTGCTTTGTTTCATGACGTTTGTTTGTGGATTGTCATTCTCAAAATTCCGAGGAATAGCTTAACCAAGTATGCAAGACAATGCATGAACAACATTATTGATATAATGGTGTGGCGATATATCCCGCATATACCACATCTCATATAAGAAGGCGTGGCATATACATCTACCTAAATATATTCGGATGGCCTGGGTGGTTGGGGATGATTTTCTCCGCCATCCGCCGACATCGCACGCCGACGCCGGTTGCCGACGCCAGATTTTCTGCGACACAGGGCCCTTAACGCTATCGCGTTAAAAATTGAGCATTAAAAACTATCTTGATTCATTAGGGATAGCCCTCATAATCGATGAAACTATGTTCGAAACATTGAAAGCTTGCTTGGCGCTCGTTGTTATATTATGTCATGTCATGTTTCTGATACTCGACAACGGTCGTTACAATGAACGCCTGGCTTGTTTTACAAATTTTACAAAAGTTCTCACTATACTGGCAGTGCGTTTCTTTCATTCTAAGCGATTGGGAAGGCTTTTTATTATTGCTACTTTTTTCTACTTATTATGTGCTGCCTGGACTGTTATTATTTTTTATTTTTTATTATTATTATTATTATTATTATTATTATTATTATTATTATTATTATTATTATTATTATTATTATTATTATTATTATTAGCCATACAATCTTGAGATAGCAGGCTCCTCCATATATAGCGAACCTTGCCAAACTGTCGTAGTTATTTAAAAAAAAAACCGATTCGTTTTTCTTCTTTTTTTTATTCCATCGTTTTCTTCTATTGCTTGTTCTTCTTCAGCTGTACAGTTATGTGCACATTCTGCAGCGTGTATTAGCGCGTTCACTATATTTGAAAACAATTCAGTCGTGTAGACGCTAAATGCAGGTCCGTATGCGTGTTTGTTTTCTTTTTTTATTTCCTAATGTGATTTGGGGCCGTTCATTTTACATCTAAATGTTGTGACAAAGCTGCTGACTCAAATCGCTAACTTTTTCATCACAATCAAATATATCACCGCGAGCTTAACGTGCGAGAATTAACCCTTCGAACTACGTATAGTACTTGCTTTACAGTATACATTTGAGCAGAATACCCCTCTGCGTAACTCTAAGCGAACAAGTAACTGCTCCGTCATGCTCGTACCCTAAAATAACTATTCTCGGAAGAATTCGTTCATACTAAGCTTTCTGAGCTAATGGAGTGGCTCATGCAGATATGAAAAGAAATAATGTCTACATGCAACGCAACTCTCGACGCGCTGACAAGCTAACCGCGCTCGATAAATCCATTACTGATCGCGCTGTCTAGGTAACTCAGATCTCCTCGGGGTAATCTGACACGTCAACAAGCTTTCCCGATTCCCGGAAAACGTTGGCACCCGGCACCTACAGAGGGTGGTGCTAGCTGTCTCTCATTACAAAGAGACAATACGGGTAAGTAAAGCGCTAAGCATATTAATTGAAGTGCCAGACAAATAAACTAATAAACGGTAATTAACTGAGCATACGCTTCAGCAACGAATGTTTTAGTTATCGTAGCGCGGGAGTCGGGAGCTCAAAAAAGAAAATGTAATTGTGGAGCGCTGTCGCGACAGGCTTCCACGAAAACTGATGCACTGAGAGGACTGACCTTCGTTCTGATCGCGTATATCGTCGACTTCCATATATATAGTCATAATTGTGCGCTATTGGTCGCAAATTTCATCGCTGGCAATAACGACGTGCTTAACGACGTTTACAATGATTGATTGAAGAAATAGTCGTATGAATGAGGGTATACATAGTATAAAATTAAAACAGCGCAAAAAAAAACGTAAAGGACATGGACAATACAGAACAACACAAGCACTCACTGACAACTGACGCCTCTCGCGAAAAGATGCAATGATGAAATGAGTATTTTAGGTAACAACTGACGCCTCTCTTTTCCTGAGAGGCGTCAGTTGAAGGTAAGCGCTTTTGTTCAGTCTTGTCCGTGTCCCTTTTTTTTTCTTTTCGCGCTCTCTAAACTTTACTATATGCCACGAACAAACTATCCCAGCAGCAGACGTTGTTAGTCGTAGGTGTTGCCAAACTTTCGCGACCCACAACTGGGTGTCATTCTTGCTCATACGTCACGTATACGACTCTATATACCCGCTTACCGAAACAGGTGCAGATATCTTCATCTGCTATAGCTCGAAACGTGTCACGAGAAGCAGATGCAAAAGATGAAAGATTGGTTTGTGGATCGTCTGCGGAGAAAGAAAAATTGCAACCAATATGAAGGAAGGCAAGCGCACATACAGCGGTGTAGTTCGCGTCGCTGCTGAAACCTCGATGTATACAGCGGACGTGCCGTCCAGCTCTATATATACTCTTCCTATTGTAAGCGTCTGGTGTAAGCGCCATGTTTCCTTTCAAATTTATCGGCGAAATGAAAGAATTCAATGAGATTCAGCGTAGCATCCCATTTTACAGGCACAATAGCTCTTTCTTCGAACTAATTTAGCTGTACTATCGTTGTTTTTTTTTTAAACCCTAGCTGCAGACCTCATAGAATGCGCGTGCGCGGCTTTTAAGATAATTCTGGCACGTGCTCTTTAAGATTAGAGCTATGCTTTTTTTTCTGATAACCGCAGTCGATGCAGCATGAAAGAAAATCGCGGAGAATGAGTTGTATCTAGAGCCCTACGCCAATGATCGTGCCGTATACCTTCCATCAATGGAGAGATGGTTCGGATTGCTTTGAAATATCGCGGGCTTGGAGCTATCGTTAAATACTGCGTTTGTGTAGGCCCCTATATAGGAGCGAACAAACTTGGGCAAGGAATTGTCGAAGGAAAAAAAAGAAAAGAGCCGTTCGCGTTGGAACGGGAGGCGAAGATTTCTCGATGAATGGACCGCGAGGAACGCTTGGCAGCTAGCTAGCTATTCACGCTCACAGCACCTGCGCCGTTCGGTGTAGCCCTATAAGTTTCCGAGAAACGCCCGCCTCGGCTCGGACTCTGGAAGACGCGGCAATCCGGCCGTGCTATAGTTCGTAGCATCAAGGGGTTTGTCTTTTTTTTCTTTCTCGTCTTTTATACCCCCTTTTTCCGCAGCTGTGTGACTCATACGTGCATGTTCGAGCATATAGCGCTGTACGCACCCGGGCTGAACGAGAGGGAATTCCAATAACGCGCACGTCGACGCCTCGGTGCGCGGTTCGTTCAAATTCGCGTGGACGTGTATTCGAAGCTCTGTCGGTTGTTTCGGTCAAGGCTTGTTTCTGGCGAAAGGCCGCGGCGAGGACCAACCGGAGGCATGTGCGTGACATTCTGAGATATTTTTTTTTTCTATGATATTTTGTATTTGGCGAGGATGCGTGCGTTGGGGCAATTCCTGGGAGTCGTGCGGGCTACGCGATGCTTCTTCGCAACACCTTTTAGCCGCGTGTTGAGCGAACCGAGGCGCGTCTTCATTGAATGGGGCGTTCTGAAATCGCGTAATTCGTTCGCCCGCCGGGCTTTCTGGATGTCCTTACGAGAGTGATACGATGCATTCGCGCCGATGACTTGTGCTCGATTCAGCGCGATCTTAGCTTCATTAGTGTGAGCCACCGTGCAAGGGACAATGACCCGTAAGGTCGAGGAAGAGCACTGGGTAGCGTTAAAACATCTCTCGTGCTGCCGCGGTGTTGACGGGTCTATCTATCTATCTATCTATCTATCTATCTATCTATCTATCTATCTATCTATCCTATCTATCTATCTATCTATCTATCTATCTATCTATCTATCTATCTATCTATCTATCTATCTATCTATCTATCTATCTATCTATCTATCTATCTATCTATCTATCTATCTATCTATCTATCTATCTATCTATCTATCTATCTATCTCGTATTGTTTTGTATTGTATTCTGTCACGTAGGTCTCCGACAAAAGAAAATAATTCTCCACAGGAAAACGTCTTGCGTGCCCGAGTTCGTATATATATAATTTCTGCGGCCAGACAGGCGTCAGGCCCTGTTTTACGGCGTTGCATTACAGGCACTGGTCCACAAAAGCGTTTTTTTTTTAATATGCTTCTTGTCTTCCGTGATAGATTGAAACAGGCGGGGCGTCGCGCTACGACCACGATCGTGCTGCGACGCGATCTTCAGGTGTGTGTGACGGATGAGAACGACAAAATGCATGGTTTACCGAGCGCAAACTCTGGTACTTGCGTGTTACTGTGATGACCCAGAATTGAAAATGAGAAACACGTCTTTTATTGATCGTCAGGCGCATTATTAAGGTTGCCTGCATTGTATACGGGTGCATGTGCGTTTTGCGAGAAACGTATATGGTGTCCAAGTTGCAGCGTGGCCCGTCCGGTTATCTTGACGGCAACCTTATAGATAGTTTGGTTGGTTTGATGAATTGGAATCGTCCGACTGGGTAACAAGGAGGGGAGGGGGGGGGGGGGGTCAAGACTGAACTGCCGATCGGACTACACTGGAAAATGTGACACGATACGTTGTTCGAGTATTCCGGCCGCTATTCATTGGTTTCACAAGGAACCGTGCGTGGTATTTACCGTGAGCGCGTTCTCTAAATGTCATCTTCCGCATCTGTTTATTCCAATATTCGAATAAAGTTATAGTCGAACTTATTTGTTGAGTTAGTGACCGGCCGCACAAGCAAATTCGCGTCCTTGCTCTCTCTCTTAGTCCGTAAGCGATAAAGATATCACGTGAGCGATGTTTCTTTCTCTCAGGAACAGAACTGTTTCTTACGTTTCATAACTATGCAAAACTGTGGCGAAATAACGTTGCGAGCGTTGAGTGAATGTTTTTCTTTTTTTTTATTGCGCGTCTCGTCACGTTGGAAAGTTGAGTCTCCAGTAACGATTGCTGGTGTCGAAATAGTTTAGTAGAAAAAGATTTCACACGTACTTCCTGTCACCAACGTGGACACATGACTAGACTGGCTAAAGGTTTTCATTGTTAGCGCCTTCGCTGAGAAAAGAAGGTTGAGCAACTTATCTGCGCACTTTCCCCCGACCCGCTGACATAGCCGTGGTAAAGCGCGCCATGGTGAACGGGGACGGTACCAAACGTGCCTCGCAGGCGCGGCCAACTTCTGCCTGTAGCTGGGAACGCGAGAGACGCCACGACTCGATTCTCGTTTCTTTGCCTAATGCTTGCCCTTCTCCGGATGAGCACGGCACGAGTAGTTGTGGTTAGCGATGTAGCGCGAAACAAGACGGAATGACGAGTGAAAACGAGCACAAATGCTTTGTTTTTTTAGTCGTTGCTCTTACTGTACACTGAGCAGTAGTTGAGCTTACAGACCGCCTTGAGCTATAGACCGCCGCGAGAAACGAAAATACGGGTTCTTCACGAATTCCGAAGGAGATGGCGTGTATAGAAGAAAGTTTACATGCGTAGATAGTAGTATTGCGTATAGACGCACACTGTCGCAAACTGCACCTGCTGACCTAGTCTAGGGCATGTACTATCGCGCTCATTATGATCTGCATACTGCGATGTAGTATGGTACAATGCGCGATTGTACAGGGCGTTGAGAGAAAGGGACATTTGAAGCGATAGCTTCTTTGTCACATCACTCACTTTCCGTCGCTATTGGTTGGCAATGGCTAAGTCTAAACCGCCGGTGGTAGTAGCCCTTTGGCTATAGCGTTGCACTGCTGAGCGCGAGGTCCTGGGTTCGACTCTCGCGCGCGGCGACAGCATTCCGATGGGAGTGGAAGGCAGAAAACGCCCGTGTGCTTAGAATTTGGTGCGGGTTAGAGAACCCCGGGTGGGTTAAAAATTAATTCAGAACACCCCACCCCCTTCTCCCCCGTACACACTCACGCACTACGGCGCGCCTCGTAATCAGGTCGTGGTGCTGCGACGTAAAACAACAGCATTTAAATAATTCAATTCTTAGGAATGGCGTTTCTAACCTAAAACGAACTGATTGGTCTGGATACACCAACCTGATACACTACTCCTCATTTACTTCTAACAAACAAAAATACGCTGAGGCATGTATAGTGAGAAGGACGGGTTTGGTGTGAGAGTACTTCTCGCTGAGTAGGCGTCAGCCGAATGGTGTCGAGGCCGATGAATAAAAATGGAGAGACAGACTGAAAAAAGTAGAAATGCAGGGAGGTTAAAAATTGTGGGCTTTTACGTGCCAAAACCACGACCTGATTATGAGGCACCGCGTAGGGGGGACTCCGAAATAATTTGGACCACCTGAGGTTCTTTAACGTGCAGCTAAATCTAAGTACACGGGTGTTTTCGCATTTTACCCCCATCGAAATGCGGCGCCCGTGGCCGGGATTGACACCATAGCCACTGCGCAACCACGGCGGGTAGCCCTCGTTATGTAATGAACGAGAAGAAAGGGAACCGAGGGACCCGATTTTTATTAATCATATCCTAAGAAGCCAACAAACAATGACACCAAGGACAACATAGGGGAAATTACTTGTACTTACTAAGTGAATTAAACTAAATGATAAATTAATGAAAATGGATGAAAAAACAACTGGCTGCAGGTGGGGAATGCAGGTGGGAATTTTCATTTCAATTTATAATTTCCTCCATTCAATTAGTAAGTACAACTAATTTCCCCTATGTTGTCCTTGGTGTCATTGTTTGTTGGCTTCTTATGATATATATATATATATATATATATATATATATATATATATATATATATATTATATAGTAGTTTTGTCTTCTGTAGAGCGCTGTCCTAGGAGCACGCCCTGAGCCCGAAAACATGCCCGTGTGTCGTCTCCACGGTCATCAGTATTATCGTCGCCATATGATTCGCCTACTAGACGAGGCATATTGGGCGTAGAGGTCGCTCTAATTGAACGTGGATCAGTCGCCGCTACCAGTGCAAATCCTGCATATCTCCGCTGTATAGGGTAACTTCCACAAGAGGAAAACAGAAGAAATACAAAAAAAAGCATAATGCGTTCTCTCGATCGTACAAGCGTGTACTCAGGCGCAAAAGTGGTGTAATTCCGCTAATGCCCGTGCTGGAACAGAAACGTGTCGGTTTACATGGAGGGCCTGTGTTTGCGTCCGTGTTCGCATGCTATGCAAACGTTTACAAGCAGTTATGCGGGCTATCTTATCCGCCGCGTGTGTTGCTGCCTGGCGTATTGGGTTTCGTATAGACGTAATCGCTTTTTCTTTCTGTTCCTTTTCTTTTATTTTCTTTATTATTTTTAAAATGTAAGGTATGCCGATGAACGCATTCTGTGTTAGCATGTTGCGTCGTTGGAAAAGAGGTAATGTATCGCTGATGACTGTCGTCTGTCGGCTTTTTCCATTTCTTGTATTTCTTCCTCTTTGTTATTTTATTTATTTATTTATTTATTGTGCGCGATGTGGCTAGCAGGCAGATGGGGATGAAGTTGGAAGCTGCTGGGAGGCGTTGCAGAATATCGCGTACAATTACTGCCCGTAGCAACATTCCAGAGCAGTGCTTCTATCGCTTTTCAAAAGTCACGTGATGCGGCGTCACTGATACGAGGTCGCGGGTTCGATTGGGTTCGAATTTAGATGGGGACGGAATGCAAGGAACGCTCGTGTATACTTAGATTTGGGGACACGTTAAAGAACCCAAGGTGGTAAAAATTATTCCGGATAAAATTGTGGCAACTTAACGCACAAACGGGCACAAATGACGAAACAAAGACGAGCGATACTATCAAGTGTTTATTCACTGGAGATCACCAACCGATATATGTACTACTTGGTGCGCACGCTCCTTGTCGCACCCTCCGGTCACTGCGCAAAAAAACTGCGATTTAAAAACCGCGCACGTCGAACATCGGCATTCATAAATTCATCCTCGGAATTGTGCAGGCTTACGGACGCGTCGCTGATGCAGTGGAGGCATTTCTCTTGATTTAAAAAAAAAAATGCTTCCAAAGCCGACTGAGAAGTGCAGCGTTATCTTGCCTAGAATCTACACTTTTGCCGAAGTCTACACGTTGACGATGATTATTGTTTACATATCAGCAAGACATTCAAAACCACTCTTGTCACACATTCCATAATCCGTCTGCCAGCGTCCTTGGAAGAGTGAAGAGTTTGGGAAAGGAAGAAAACAACGCTCATTAACATCAGTTCCCGTCATTCTTTAACCCGGTCCCGTTCGACAACAAGGGAAAGTTATTTATTTCGGCACGAACTTCCACTAATTTCCCAAGACAATTAGCTTTTTCAATCAGACCTCGAGAGGAGCTGTTATTCGGTTGCTACATGAAACAAAAGTAAGAGGGGGCGGCAAACAGCCAATCAAACGTGACAAATGTCGATCGTCGGTATGGTTTGCTTGTCGTGAAGGCCTTGCTTGGACTCAAACAAACGATAAACGCACTTTCATGTGGCGGTTGTTGCTTGAATAAATCTACGTCCAGGCCGCTCTAAATCGATGGCAGCTTTGTTACGGCCGACCGGATATATATCGTATATCTCGCTGGAAAAGCGACGGCCGAAACTTTTCGACCTGCGTGCTCGTTTCCAACTCCTGGAGGCGTTTTGCCTGTGCTTACAGGGCTAGCCTGGCAGACGCTTTCCCGTGAGGCTGAGAGTTCAGTACGTGGAATTTGTTTCGTGTCAGGAGCTGTATAATATGCCTTATATGGGTGCAGTGCGGTGTACCCGACAGTTCCGCATCGATCTACGAGACCTCGAAGCCCTTTCACCTTCGTTGGCGTGACAGCTTGCGTGAGCACGTCTCGCATCTCATTGGGATTCAATCCTATACGTGACCGGGAATTGTACCCGTGACCTTTAAGAGGGTTCAGCGGCAGAGGGCCACTGCCCGTGAAACTGTAGTGCATATGTTGCCGAGGTCTGTATGAAGCTGTGGCGTTGCAAAATAAATTTTAAAATACAGAGAGAGAGAAAGAGAGATGTCAACTGGGTGGCATTGCAACTTGGCGCAAGGGTATACGGTACGCCTTGCATCACGCTGAATTTGCAAATTGAGAAAGAAAGAAAGAAAGAAAGAAAGAAAGAAAGAACGAGAAAGAAAGAAAGACATTGCAGAGAGGCAACGCTATAGGACTGCCGCCTGTGTGCATGTCCCATTCGTGTGTAGTGCCCTGTATAGCGGAGTACGCAGGCTTGTGTGTGCCTGCTTGGTTATACTATTCCTTTCTTTTTTGTCTTTTCCCCGCCTGTCTCTCATTTGGGGGAGACTGCTCAGCCGGACAGGCATGTCGACGGGGGACATTCCAGTAGTTCCAGTAGCTGCCGCCCGAGCGCGCCGTCCGTCTGTGCCGGCGCGTGCGTCTCGGACGGGAGCTCCCTTATAGATCTTCGCTTTCCTCGTTGGTATTCCGGACACGCGGCCAAAGAGCGACTACATGCGGCGCCGGCGACGAAGGTGTCACGTGTGTTACGCGGGGTCGCCTTTCGCTTTCTGCTCGGCGGTGCCAATCTTACCCCTACATCTTCTCTCTCCCTCTCACTGCATCTTCGCTGTCTCATCAGGTATTCGCGCTGAACCGGCCGGCACTGCCCGGACGTGCTCAAAAAGCGGCGCGCTGGCATTGCAACGTATGCGCGTCTATTACGTGACGCCGTATTACGCCCTTAATCGCTAGAAGCATTTCACAAAGCGCATGTTTTTGATATGCGTTTTAACGTTCTTGACCATTTTTATTCCGTTATAAAGGTAACACCGGTCCTAGTATATGTAGTTGCAACTTGTACTTAGCTCTAGTGCCGGCGTCATGTGACGCGTATAAGCATCGGCTCCTGTCGCCATGGTACATAGTTATAAATTGACGCGGTGTTTAGCCTCATTTGAGGTAGAAAAAATGTAATATGAAATGGACCAGATGTACATCTTTTGGGGGCTGCTGTGATAAGGGCACACGCGATGGCATCGGTGACAATGCTAAAACGTTCATTCACGAATCATTATGTACAGATCCATAGCTGGCCCGCATAATTACGCAGGTTTGTATACGTCCTCATATAGGTAGGCGGGAAGTGTACGGAGCAGAATGCGGGCTCATCGCTCTTTGCGCTGGAGTAACAAAAGAGACAAGCGCTCGGCATTAATTACGGAGAGGCAAAACGAAAACAAGGAGACAGGAGCACACATTTACGCAGCCAGCATACGGCAGAGAATACACGGAAATTGTTAAGGCAGAAAGTTTGAATGTATTATTACATTTATTAACAACATTGTGATGCTCGCGTGATTTGTTGTGGGAAGGAGATCCAAGCAGACAGTGCCTTGCTTTCTTGAAAAATTAAATATTACAATCGAACGACCTTATAACAAACACGCATGCAACACGAAAATGCTTTTGTTATTTGACAGAGCGTAGAAATTGACGTATTGCTAATTCGTACCTAATAGAACAGCGCAAGTAGATTTGCAGCGCTTCGTCTTGTCTCGCCTATCTTCGTCATTCTGTTTTTGTTTGGAGTGTTCTGTTCAGCATGTCTTTGTTATATCCGATGAATCGTTATATCCGTGTCATCCCGGTTTGAATGCATACACGGAGCCCGTTGCAGTTGTCGGGGCAGTCGTCCGAAACAAGCGTCGGCTTCTTTTGAGCAGTGAACATTTAAGCAGCATCTGGACGTGCTTCGGTGTTGTGCTAAATGCCATGTGCCTCTCTTCGTGCAGATTTCCTGAAATGTCCCACTCGCGATTCTGACATGCATCGAGCGTTAAGTATGTGCAATTAAAAGAAGCAATTTTTCGCCGCATGGAGCGCTACGAGGCCTACATGAGCTTATACAAGTGCAAAATTCGGTCTGTGCGCAGTATGTGTAATTAACGTTCCTGAGGACCGGAAGCTTAATATCTTGATAGGCTTGCGTGTCTCTTGGGGCTAACTTATTACGACCTAATAAAGTCAACCAAAACGTCAGAATTATTAAACCCGAACTTTAGGGGACCAGCTTGGCTCCTTCCTCAGCGTGTAAACGAACGATATCGCGGCTGAGGTAGCTGTATAGAAGATAATAAAGGGGGCCGCTAACTGAATTATCAAAATATTCTGTAAAGCTGCACTCCACCGGCATCGATCCCACCTTTTTTTTGGGAGACGCCACTCAGTTTTAAATTCTCGATGACTTACAGCACGTTCAACGTGACTTCAGTCGTCACATGCCGTACCGCAGGACAATGTCTAAAAGCCGCGCTGCACTTAGAACTCCTACTCGATATTTGACCTGCGGGACATTCTGGCCACGCCAAGAAGCACCGCTTGCGCGTCACGCGCAACGAAGGCGCTTCTAGTATTTCTGATACCTACACGGATCTTAATAAACGTGTACGTGCGGGTTTAAGGGTGTGTGTGCTGCCTGCGTTGTGTGATGAATATATACGCAATAATTATCATCAAGCACTTATAATAGGGGGACACGCGTTCAGCCACGTTATCCATATACATACGTTCATTAACGTCACCGTCTCTCGTCTTTTCTCACGAGAATGGGCTACGCCTTGGTTTGATACGTAACTACACATAATGGCCACACTTAAACCATTGGAGGAGAAGTCGGCAGACGCATCATTTATGTCGAATCGGCTTGGACGTGCCCGTCAGTGTCCGTCTCGTTCATCACTTACGCCGGAACGAGTTTGTCGCTGAGCGCGGCATTGCTGCTTGTTTTGCTTGTGGCTGTGCACGCAGCCAATTTTATACACGGAAAACCGCGGAGCGCTTGAACGACTCAGGAGCGTTGCACTCGCATATACATTCTGGGGCCGTTTTCCTACATCCATCAGCGCACGAGAGCAACCCTCAAATAGCTGCGCATTCGTTGACCTTCGAGGTTCTCGACTAAGCTTCGTTCCCAAGGACCTTGCTACGGGAGAAACCCGGTGGCGAATGCGTTGTTTCTGTGCCAATGAACTGAATAAACGCTTTATTATGCGAAGAACGGCTGTTGGGTCTAACGTGAGAAAGGGTTGCAAGGGGCGAAGGTTTGTTTTGGTATCTTGGAAGTGGAAGGCGGGCTGCGAGATGGAGGAGATGTAAAACCGCGCTCTAAGAGCCCTCGTTACCCGACAAAATCCAGGAGGTACTCCGAGGCTATATTCGCTATACTCTCAAACCAACGCCCGCCTGCCGACCTCACTCCCCGTATAGCTCGGCACGTCTCCCTAGAATATGGAGAATACAGTAAAGCTAATGAAGGCGTAGCTTTAATGTATTCTCTTATGCCAGCCTACCTCCCCGGGACTTGGCGTGTCGTCGACGTCGTTGTCTGCCTCTCCGAGTATAGAAGCTGTTGTGTCCATAGTTTCCTATGTGGTCTTGTCGTTACTCTATAGCTACCATGCTGTCTGCCGGTGACACGATCATTTTCGCGAGGTTTCCGCGTGACTGGCCACCCGACGCGCCGGCGTATGCGGCTGCCAGCGTTTCCACAGTGCTATGCTAAGCTCACTATTTTCGCACAGTGCAAGGAACGCTTTCGGCAGTCTACATTTAGGGCTTCTCCGCTATTTCGCCTTTGACGTCGTGCTTCGTTGCTTAGCAGGTGTGGTTACGCATTCAGTTCATGCTGGCGTGTAGAATTAAGGAGGCTAGGAATTGGTGGTCGGGATGCCGGGCAGCTGTAGTCAGCCACCCAGGTTGCCGGGTCTCAGTATAGGGATGTTCTACACAGTGGAGGCACTGCGGAGGACAACGTCGACGCCAAGATTACGGGGGAAGCGGTAAAGTTGAGTTCTTCTGAATAATTTTAAACATCCGGTTTTGTTTTATCGCCCGCTAATGCTTCACTGCACGTCGACTCTGTCGGAATGCACCCGCCACGGTAGCCAATCAAACTGGCTATCTCGCGGGGCTAATGGCAGCACATCGAACGCCATAACCACCGAACTAACAACCCGAGGCTGCTTTCGTGCAACCGATACAGCATTACGAATGATCTAAACACATCAAGGCCGGAGCACGTCGTGTTTTACGGCACCTTTCGTGTCGCGGTGCAATGTCGACCACACAGCCGCGATAATCTGCGTGTCCCCGCGCGAGCGCTGATTTACATGAACGTCACTTGTTGCACCGTACGGTCACTCGTTGCCGCGATTTCACCAGTATAGCGTCTTCGATTCACTCTCATTGGTCCGGTTGCGTGTCGTTGCAACGCGAGTGACGGGATTGCTCCGGCACGCGGAGCTCACGTAACGTGTGCAAGACGGTGGGCGATTAGTGTAAGCCGCGAATAAATGATCGAATATCCCCGGCAAGGCTTGGAGACAGCGCCAGTGAAAGGATGCTAATGGTGCCAAATTAAATGCCACGGTCGTCCGCGGTGAATCATTTATTTCACTGAGGCGACGAAGACATGGGTTGCTCCTGTTTTCCGCCTGTACAAGGCCAGTGCGATCATTAGTATGCCCCCCGTTCGCATAGTTGTGAAACCAAAATAGACAGCGAGCGAGGTGTTGAGTGCACGGGCGGGTGCAGGCGAAAGTGGGGAAGCAATAAGAAATTCAGTGATAGAGTGGTCGATGCAAACAACTTTTTTTACGAGCGTATTGCGCGTGACTGTCAGGTTACCGTCCACGTCCTCGGACGGGCGTGTAATTAGCGCGAACCCTGCTGCTCCACTCAACGGTCTTTTGTATATAGGAGCTGCTTGCGAAGTTCTGTACTTACAGGTGGTGATAATGTGCTGAATACTTTATATATATAATTATACATATGGTTGTTGTGTGTGGTGTGTGTGTGTGTGTGTGTGTATACACAGACACAGTTGAACCCAGATATATCAAACCCACATACGTATAATGAATTGTGTATCACGAACAGCAGTAAAATCCTCTTGAAAAATGTTGTACAAAATTTGTATTTTCTATGTCGAATTACTTATATACAGAACGTTTTTGTGATCCCCTTCGGGCTCGATATATCCAGGCTCGACAGTATATATATATATATATATATATATATACATACAGGGTGTCCCAGCTATCACGCAGCACGATTAAAAAAAAGAGGAATGGCATTACGCGAAGCAAACCTAGTGCGTATTGTTTCCAGTACAGTGGAGTGGCCGCCAGTAATTTTTTAGTTGCTGAGATTTAATTAGCTAATTCTAATTAATTATCTAACTCATTAAGTGCTGTCATAATTATCAAAGTGTCAATGAGAAAGTTGTAGAGCAACATGAAAAACTCCCGATACAGCTTTCTGTTGCTCAATACGTGCTACATAAAAGTGTTTTTCCGAGCGTGAAAGAAACCAGCACATGCACGCAAAGTGCCTCGAGCGGCCAGTCGCGCGGCAATTCTGCGTGTATTCGCGGGCTTCTTTCACACTCGGAAAAACACTTATATGTAGCACGTATTGAGCAACAGAAAGCTGTATCGGGAGTTTTTCATGTTGCTCTACAACTTTCTCATTGACACTTTGATAATTAGGGACAGTACTTCTCGAGTTAGATAATTAATTAGAATTAATTATTTAAATCTCAGTAACGAAAAAATTACTGGCGGCTACTCCACTGCACTGGAAACAATACACACTAGGTTTGCTTTGCGTAACGCCATTCCTCTTTTTTAAATCGTGCTGCGTGATAGCTAGCTGGGACAACCTATATATATATATATATATATATATATATATATATGGTATAGGTGGTTATAGTCGGTAAGTGACTATAACCAACCTTAACATGATAGTTGACCATGGGTGAAATCCCAAAACATTAATACTCCTTACAAACGCTACGCGACGTGTAGCATATTCAAGCGACTTCTAGAACGCTTGTGTATTATAAACGCGGCTAGGGCAAGTATGCCAAAGCTTAATATTACAAATTTCTACGGTGTCACGTGTGTTTGCTTTGGCGCGCCGGCGGCGTAAATGAAAATAAACACTTCCGCCGGTCTCCTCGCGGAACGCCGGTTTGTGAAGCTCAACACGTGACCAGTTGGAGGAAGCGACCAAGGCCGTGCCGTTTCCGGCGTTCGCCAACGTAATCGGGATGAGCGGATGGAAACGTTGTTGCGCGGTTCTGTGCCGAAACGGAAGTCTCGGAACACGTGCGGCCTGTGTTGCTCCTGTACACAGCAGGGATAGTTTCAAGTTTACTAATAACAGAGAGGCGAACGGAGATGTGCGAGAATTTCGTCGTTGCCCTGCGGCGTAAGGCATATATGCGACCGCTGCCGTTTATACAGTGTACCGGTTATGGTGGTGGGCAACTGCTGTATGTATGCCTGCGTTCATTGTAGCGAAAAGTAAAAGGCGCGTTTGCTTATACGGCAATACGGCGGGCCTAGAGCTATCACATTTTTGCGATGCCAACCAAAGGCAGGTGGCCACGCCAACTTTTAAGTTTTCGCAATGTCCTTCCGTGACGTATTATATATTAAGATTTATTAATTTCTGGCTAAGATTAGTTTAAAGTATATATATAATCAAATAATCAACCAATAAATAAATAAGTAAGTAAATAAATAAAAACTTACTAGGGGTCCCTTATTCTACAACTAAGACGACTTGAAGGCAACAACCCCAGCGCCGCTAGCTCAATGACACGACGACCACTTTTTTGCTGACTCACCTTCACTCCGAAGCCATATTTTACAAAGGCAATTTTGCAAGTCATCCTTTATTCACCAAACTCTGACCGTGACTCAGCACTTTTTTTTTTGCTTTGTACATCATCCCTCCGAAACCACAATTTACAGTCACTTTTGTAAGTCGCCCTTCCTATGAGTCACAAAACTTGAACAGTGGCTCAGCACTTTTTTGCCGAGTCACTCCTATTTAGAACCTCAAATCTCACATATATTTTTGCAAGTCACTCCCCCACTCCATAACCCTTTGATTAACTCTTGATTCACCCTATAAATGCTTGGTTCACCTTCATTCACTCTGAGTACACGTGGGACGATGTACAGGGGCACTACAAGCGTTCTCTTAAACTGGTGCACTTCAAGTAGTGTGCTAGTGCCCGAATCGCTTTTTCGTACCGGTGACGGGTGTAGCCACGGTCCGAGTATCTTTGACTCACAGAACGGTCTCGAGTGCAGTCGGTTTAAAGTAGTCCTGAGAGAGAGACGTTGTACTTCGTAGCGAGGACAGGTACACATAGGTGCTCGATAGTTTCCTCGCACCTACAGGAGTCGCACATCGGGCTCTCGGCCGTTCACATTCCTCTTTTCTTCTATTCTTTCTTTCCCCCTTTTCCTTAACCCTAGTGTAGGGTAACAAACCGCACGCTCGTGTGGTTGACCTCCCTGCCTTTCCTCTCCTTGCTCTCTCTCTCTTCATTCACTATATCCATCTCGGTTTTACTTCCATCACACTTGATTTGCTCTATTACTCCAAATTTCCAATTTTCATCACTCTTGATTCACCCGATCAACGCTTGATTAACATTAATTCACTCTTAATTCACTCTCATTTACTCTTTATTATCTTAGCTCACTCTATCTCAACATTACCTTTCGTTTGACTTCTGTCACGCAACTAAACCCCTTTAATCCGCCCTCAATTCATTCTTGATTCACCATCAATTTACTCTTAATTCACCCCTTTGTATACCCATTTATTATGATTATCATTACCATCATTACCCATTACTATTATTAATTCTCGGTTCTTGGCCGCTTATCGGGGTCTTCCACCCATTTTCAGCTTTGTCGTGCTAATTATCATAATTATTTAATGACTGTCATGATAATTTATCGATATTTATATTGCTCTTCTTACCTCATGTTCCTTGTATTACCTATCGATTGATATGCAATGTTATGGGTTTGTAATGATCTTATTGAGTTCTCGATGTTTGGTACAGATTTCTTAGCAATTTTTTGTCTGAGTTTTGTCTCCACTTTTTCAAGGTCACCCCAAAACGAGACATAAGATTATCGCCTTATTAAATCATTTATGTGCCATGTCCAGGAACAACCATAAGGTCTGAGTGCTGGCGCAGGCATACGGAAAAAAAAATGTGGTTGATCCCTCTTATATAGGAATCGGTATAGAACACGAAAGTGAAACGTGTCTTCACAGAAGTAGTGTAATGTTTATTGCACATTGATATATAATGTCTATTGGTGTTTTGTGGCTAAAGCGCCCTTAGGCGTTGATGCACCCACGCTGACGCCTGGTGGCACGTCTCCTCCATCACGACTACCAACGTCGATGACCATGAGCAACCGTCGTGCATATGGAAGCTGCACTACGCTGCACACGCTAGCACAACGCGAAAGACGAAGCACGTAACTGACACACTAATACAACGCGCAAGACAAAGCACGTAACTGAATCGTCACTGAGTCAAATCAGCGCGTACAGCGCGTCGTAATTGCAGCCTCCGCGATCAACTTCAGAAACATTTTCAGAGCTAATTGCGGAGGCCACGCTCCGTTGTGCTGAGTACGGTGAACTAAGTGGCGTTGGTAGTGCTTCTTGATGCCAGCGTCCCTTCGAATGCTGGCATCGAGGCGTCGTAGTGCTGAGACCACCGAAGCGTTCACTGTCGGTGCGCGTTAGTGTCATAATGCAGTACTTCTCTTTTCTGCTCGTAGGCGGCGGCACCACCCCGAGCAAGAGCGCGGGTACACGGAGGAGTGTTAGATATATAAGGCGCGTCTGTGTAGCTCTCTGCAAATGCGTTTGTGGCGCAATGGGTTAAACGCTCGGCAATCTATCGTCGCGGACCGAGAGGTCGTGTGTTCGATTTCCAAATTTTGCATGTTTGTGGAACTTTTTCTTCTGGTTTCTTTCTTTGTATTATGTTCTGTGACGTATTTCCGTGACGGAAATACGTCAGTGAAGTCTTGGTGGACCCCGGCATAAAACACTTTCGTGTTAAAAAATAAAAAGAAATTGCAGGGGAATGTAAGTAAAAAAGTCACAGGCCGGCACGGCACACGCAGCACCGTCACAGCGTAAGCTGGTTAAGCGGCGCAAGAGTAGCTCCAATTTAGCTCCAAGAGTAGCCTCACAGGTAGCCTCATTGTCATCGTAGATACATTAAACTTACTGAGTGTTGAGCCTATGCCATTGTTCAAGCGTATAATTTTTTGTGTTAAATGGTATGACTAAAGCCATTTTTGATTGTATTGTTCAAATAGGAATGTATGATGTTCTTTGTAACGAATAGACATTTCATGTACCTTCCCTGCTATAATCTCCGACGAGATTGGCAGTATTCACAAATAAATAAATAAATAATACATAAATAAATAAATAAATAAATAAATAAATAAATAAATAAATAAATAAATAAGACGAACATTGCTGAAAAGAAGTGTGCACATAGAAGGCGCAATAAAAATAACAATATTAATAGTAATATAATAATAATAAGTACGATTCAACCTAGTCAGAGAGAGAGAGAGTGAAAACGTTTATTTGGACCATCGAGGTCGTTGCTCTTGAGGTGGAGTGGGTGGTGTCCTCATTCCAGGACTCCACCGTCCATGACTGCTCGAAGAACTTGCTGGACGTGCGCGTCTTCTCCCGCCAGGGTATCGCCGGTCAGCTGTACCTCCCACCGCTCAAATGATGTGCTAGGCGTCATTTCAGCTGAGGTTTGCCCCCGCACCCCAATGAGAATTGGAAGAGCGTAGGGCGTGTGTCGCCGCACCAGGGGCAGATGCCGCGATATTTTTGTGGGTACATTTTGCTGTATCTGTGTAGGTTTGGGAATGTGTTAGTTTGGCTAAGTCTGACAGCTTCAAGTATTAGGCACGGCGCAAATACATACGCGTAAATTTGATTTCAACTCTTATCGAAATTCGCCATTTAGGATTAAATCCTGACGCCGGACCGTTCAATTTTAGAGGTAATGGCGCAGTTATTCCTGACAAGCAAATATCTGTGTTGTGTCCTCTTGAGAAACGCGGCAAATGACACCGAAGCTTATTCTGAAGGGGCCATAGCTTCACAGCTTGCAGCATCCATGCAGAACGTAAAAGGGTTCCACGTTATTAACGCTCACGAGGGAAATTTCACGGTACATGGAATTTGCCAAGTTCCACTCCACCCGTCACAATTAATTTATCGTGAAACACATTTTTTTTGTACTCATTGCATCAAGGACGTACAACATTTTTTTTTGTAAAGATTGTTCCCTCTTTGCTGCCCGTTCAGAGTTGTCTTATTTAATTTGTCGAAATGATGTGCAAGTACCGTGGTTTGTATGAGTGGCCATTTATTCGTATTGTTCCTTTGTATGTGATGCAATGGAGCCGCGGATCTTCCGCGTGTGGGTTGTGGTGGGGCAACCACGCTCTTGGTGTAATAAATCCTGACCGCCTTGCGTAAACAGCGGCCGTGTGGCTGCCCTTTCAAGCATCTAGCCAGTTTATTTGTGCTTCTGGGCTTTCCTCGCCTCGGATGGTTTTCATCGCCAAGCACCTACTTAGTTTCTAAGCAGAACGCACAATTAACTACGCTTTTTAATGAAGAATGTGCCTGTGCTTTCTGTTTTTTACGTGTCTCTGTAGAATTTACTCTGAGATACGAATGGCAGAGATGCCTTTTGCATCATCGAAAGCCCTCCTCTGACCTCCCTCTGGCCTTTATATAAAAGGTTATGACATATAATCGAATTTTCTTATCGCGCTTATAGGCAGGAAAAAATATAAATAGATTAGGGAGCATAACTCGGCGTTCAATCCAAGCATTCGACATAAACAACTGAGTCAGTTCGTCGCCGACTAGCTCAGTCACTCTCTCCCGCCCGTTCATTTGTTCGTCCACTTCCTCGCTTAAACACAATACTGATTTTTTACCTACCCTGGCGGGTAAGTTGCTATGGCGTTGCGATGATGAGTTGCTATGCTGCTGTGCAAGTTGCTATGCTGAGCCCAAGGTCACGGGTTCTGTTACCATGCCTTGGACGCTCGTTGAAAAACCCCAGGTGGTAAAGATTAATCCCGAGCTTTCCACTGCGACGTCCCTCATAGCTTCACTGTGCAGTTTCACAACGTTAAGTTCATTCATAACTTTTCGCAATATGCGTCTTCAAGAATGCGAGTGCGAAATGCTCACGTTTGAGCCAAGCCCTTGCTCAGCTTCACAGGGTGCCGCTGCAGCGTTCGGGTGATGAAATGCTAAGGCCACAGGTAATGAAACTATGTTGCCTGCCGGCATCTTGGCGTTGCGAAAGAAGTCTCTGAATGCTCAGTTTTGAAGCATTGTGTGGCTGTGTAAAGAACACTCGCATTCCGAGTTCCTTCCTGTCGCCTTCTTTGTTGGCTGCGTATGTATACAATTTAGGAGCGACACCTTCTAAGAATAACCCATTGTGAAATGGAACAATATTACAAATGTGCATGAAAGCTCGCCGTGATCGAGCAGTGTGTTTGTCGGAGACTCCAATAATGCCTTGAAAAGCCTGTTGCATGATCCCTGGTGAACATTAGTGATTGTTTAAGTTTGGGGATTGATGCCCTGGACGTCAAAAAGGGGATGAAAAAACAAAAATTGGTGGGTCTCGCGCACGTACAGTCAAACGCCTTTATAACCAAGTGCTCGGGACCTGCAAAATGCTTCGTTGTACATCTCACCTGTTGTAAAGACCGCGCAATGTACCGTTCCCATTAGCGCAGACTATACGCACGTCCAGCAAAACAAAACCTTTGTTTAACATGAATTTAAGAGATAGTGAGCGAAAGAAGTCGCTAAGTTTCTTCTTCACACTTCGTCTGACGGAATGTCCGAGTGCGACTGACCTTATGACATTGAAGTTCGAGGCTTGCTCCGTGGCGTAACCTCGGAGCTGCGCAAAGTACAGTTCCGTAGTGTCCGATGCCTCTGTTGCCTCCATGGCCCGGTTTCTTGGTTTGTCTTCAGGCTGTTCATCGCTGATGCCTTCGTTGATCTTCACGTCCTTTATGTCGACGCATTTGACGATATCGTCGGTCGTCGGTTTCGAGAAACTACCGTAGTCCTCTACCGCGACGTATTCGTCAGCCGTCACACCTACTGCTGTGTTGCAACAAATGGCGTATGATTTGAACCATTGCACGAGCTATGCAGCAGGAATGTTATACTCGTCGTGATCGGCACGCTTCCTACATGGCGCGACAAGCGTGACGGCAGCTCAGTTGCGCCTGAAGAGGGCAATGACGGCACTACTACATGCATTCGTTGTAAAGCAACAAATCAGCGCCGGGGGTGCCTAAATTTCTTCGTTGCACAGGGAAATTTGTGGTAGTGTTCTTCGCTGTAGAGGCGTTCACGATACATATTGTGGCACAAGGAGCGAAGAAACAGGGATCTTACAAGAGAATGCCAGACTATGGAACTTCCTAATCTCGTCTTCTTCAGCCCCAAGCTCGTACTCTCCTTCTTCAACCCTGCATTCAGCGTTGTAACAGTCTGTCCCTCCGGCGTGGAAGCGTGGTACCGCTGCGTCTTATCTGGCCAAACCTGGTAGCGTTTAAGGCGGACAATATTGACAATGTCACGGGGAGGCTGGGGATAGCAAGCGGGACTCGTGACCGGAAAGTTTTAGTTGGTTACATCTGTCACCTGGCGGTGGACCCGGTAAGGACCCGCGTAGCGTGATATTAGGTTTTCCGATAGGCCGACCCGGTGGATCGAAGACAATAGACGGGCAAAGTCCCCGGGAAGTTGGCGTTACGGTGGCGACTGCGATAAATGCTCTTATTTTTTGTTTTAGGAAATATAAAGACGGCCATGAGCAACTTGACGTGTCTGGTCGGCCCTGGCAATGACATCCCGGGCGTATTCCGACGCAGAATCTTGAGCGATGGGCAGAACGGTGTCGAAAGGCAATACGGGATTGCGGCCGTACCATAAACAAAATGGCGAGTCACCCGCTGTATCGTGGCGCGAGGAATTGTACGCGAATGTGACGAAGGGGGAGAGCATTGTTTATGTCACGGTGGTCATCGGAAACATACATTGAAAGCATGTCCGTGATGGTACGATTAAGGCGCACAGTAAGGCCGTTCATCTGCGGATGGTAGGCAATAGTGAGGTTGCGTGTGGTGGTGAAGCAACGGAGTAGGTCGTCCACAACTCTGGAGAGGAAATACCGGCCGCCGTCTATAAGAAGTTGACGAGAAGCGTCACGATGAAAGATTATGTCGTGCAAATGGAACTCGGCGACGTCTGTTTCGCAGGATGACCGAAGAGCTTTGGTGATCGCATAGCGAGTTGCATAGTTGGTAGCGACAACAATGCACTTGTTGCCGGAAGCAGAAATAGGAAAAGGTCCAAGCAGGTCCAGTAACCCAAGGCGAAAGGACGGTTCTGAAGGCACGTCGATAGGATGAAGGCGACCAGCAGGGTGTAGAGGTGGCTTTTTCCGGAGCCGACATAACAATATGAAGGATGTGAATTCGACCGGGACATAAGAATCCTTCGTTGTAAAGGTAATTTCGTTGTAGCGGCTTTCGTTGTTGGTGCGTTTGACTGTATCAAGCAAGCGCAACATTTTTTGCAACATACTGGACATTTGTAGACCTTTCAACTCCTGATAAGCAACACTTTTAGTTTGATAAATTATACCTGATATATGGCATAGTGAGCTTTCTCAAACGCGACCATTTCTGCTCTTATGGACTAACGTACTGCCAAGGTACGCCACCCAGAACGCCTCGCGCGAGGCTAAATTTAGCCTCGATTGCGTTATGCTGCTGCGGCTGATGGCGATAATTTATTAGCATTCGCTTGGAAACGGGGCGGTAACAAATTGTGACCTAGCCTTCTGACGCGACAACGGCGCTTTCTGCGCACGCAACACACTACGTGGTCTTGTAATCGTTTTTTTTCCCGCTACACAACGATACCAAAGTATAAGGCACACGGGTACAGTTGCAAAGCTATAAGCTATAACGCTGTAGCATGTTTTCGTTTGCGTTGGTTTCAGCAGGCACCTCCGTTTTCGGAGGAAAAAAAAAGCGATGCTAAACAAACTTGGGCCCGTATTCGAAACCTGAGATACACTTTTTCAAAGCTTGGATGGTGCGAGGAAGGGAAGGCAGCGGGAACAGTTTCAGCAGTCCGCACGTTGACACCCTGAATTACGACTCTAACCCGAGGTCCTCCGTCGCCGTTAGGTCAAACTAGGTGTATGAGATATCCTGCTTACGGAATATTGCATATCACCCTTATCATTTTATTGCAGCGAAGCTGTATATGGCTAGGATCTGGCGAATCGCGTCCGCGGACAAAACGACACGTAGATCAACAAAGTTGGCCGGTTCTAGTGATCTTGCAAAAAGGGTCCAAGCTCAATGGCACATACCCCTGTGGGCTCGGGGACCTGTAACGCGCCCTTGAATTACCCTTGTCACACGTGGGACCCAGAGAGACAAAAACAATGCGCCGGAGCGATGAACGATGTTGCCCAAACGCTAGTCTGTGACGATGCGTGTCGAAACGTCAGTGATAAAACGTAATTGTCTACCTTCCAATAGTTGTGTCTCATTCTCTCTTGACATGCCATTACCCTTGCGACGTCGTCAGTTGCCCCTTAGACTGGGTATGGGTAAGACCCGTGTCGCTCGCTCCGAAGAGGAAGAGCGCGCCTTCAAAGAGTGCCGGCGCGCTCTACAGCGCGAATGGATGCGAAAGCGACTAGAAGCCGAACGCACAGCGGCCTAACGTGCTGCGGTCGATGGTGCAAGGTGGTGCGAATCTAGTCGCCTAAACTCTCTTTCACTCTCACATACTGCATACGGCGCGCGGCGACGCAACGAAGTTGTGTGTTGTGTCTTTTCAACCATTTACCATTACCACCAAATTAAAAAAAATTCAAATATAATTAAACAAAACCAAGAGCTTCGCTGGTCTTCCATCTTCACATAGTGGAAGGGCTCTGAATGTTTTCGCATATAGTGAGGATATTATTGGCGAAAGTGGCCGACCAATGGCACACAACACTTGAGAACAAAATGATTTGCAAATTAGTCCCCTGTATGATGTCTAAGGAAGTTTTTAGTAGTTTGTTTCGAAATGGCGTGCTTCGAAATTCTAATGGTATTTAGATCGCCTTGCGTGAGAGTAGAAGTTACGCTGTCTTTTCTTGTTTTCATTTTTCTCATAGCGTGCTCGGTGACAGAATCGCGCGTTACACGCCGTACTAGAACCGTTTCTTCGTCGCCCGGTCAGCAGGTTCAAATTCGTGATGGTCACCCTGCTGAGGGAAGCTAAACGAAAATTTACACGTTAACCAATTCTGGCGCTGCTTTTCAGAGCGTAGAACTGCTCCTGGTAAGTCAAGTTATTCATCGCAGTCGAAAAACCCTCTGCATTGATTATACTTCTCGAAGTGGAAATTCTGTCTGCCGTGACTGATGGTTAACGGGAGTACGACTTGCAAAGGCATACCACGGCTACGTTGACTAAAGCGTAATCCTCAAACAGAGTGCGGAATTGTAAAGAAAGAGAGAATCTTTCAAAATGAGAGCACCATCAAGAAGAGACTGTAAATGGAGGAACGAATGGAGACGTGAACACGACAAACCAAGTAGTATAAAAAAAAAAGAAGAAAAAAAAGATTCCGGCCGGAAACAAAGAGAGCGAGTGAGAGAGAGACGTCTGGCGTGAAGTGCGCACTATAGCAACAATCGATTCACCGAGGTTGAGACGAAGAAACGTGAAACCCGTCTGCTGTCTTCATGTCTGGCGCCACTGTAGTGTGTACTCCACCTCAACAACCCCGGGTCTTGCAGTGAAAGCTACGGACTACGTCGAAGAGCTAGAAGAGAGAACCAGAAGAAAGGCTCCTCCATCGTCCGCCCCTCATTGACCTTTGTACGACGCCGACTTAATGGAAGTTTCACGGAAGGGATTTGTTGCGCACGAATGCGTTCTTACGAAGCAGTCGAAATCCTAATTTCTGAACAGTTGTTTAATATCTCCTTATTGTTGATTCGCGAATACGCTGAAGCACAATACTAACTGGAACGCCAATGCATTTTCTCGGACATTTCTGAAAATTTATATGTCGAAAATGGTGTAGCTCTGAGAATTCGTTCCAAGAGGATATGCTTTGCGAACTCACCGGCTACAATTCGTACATTGCAGCGTGCCGTAAATTACTTAATTAAAAAGTTTGTTCGTGCAATTATGTTAATTATTACAATAAGCATTGTGATCTTTTATAGAAACAATGGGCCACCTGATCGAGTAATTTAGCTCAAGGGTTAGAATTGTGCTGTCTGCCCCAGGAAATTTGTAAAAATTTGGTGCAACTAAAAAAAAACAAAAATACACCTGGTATAAGCAATAAACGATGGGCGAACCCTCCTCCCTTCTATGGAACACGTACCACGTTTTAGCAAGTGATTGGTTGACGCAAGCCCTATAGCCTTCATTGCGCTGCATACAATTGATGGAGCTGTGTGAGACGCGTGGTTTAGACGCCCAGTGTCACCTGCGTGCGACCGAGCTTCCTTCTTCCGACGAGTGGAGGCGCTGGCCACACTGCTTATGCTGTTCTTTCAAGCGTTTATTAAACAAAAAACGACACCGATGCCTCTTGCCTATGCATCAGGCCTTCTGGGAAGGGGGAAGCTTGGAAAAGGGTTGTGGTGGTTTATGGGACGGGAATAGCATGGCGAAAAATACGAGGGTGAGAGATAAGTTGTAAAAGAGCGTCCCATACTGCTTTTGCCAGTTGGGGTGGATGTGACGGAATTAATTGGTCCTTAAACGACAGAGGTATTAAGTTAGTTGGGAGGGTGTCCACGAGAATCTGTCGTTACCTTTGAAACTGTGGACCGACCCAAATGATCTGTTCAGTAGTATTCGATAATTGGCAGTTGGAACACTACTTGTTCCCATCTTACGTGGCGTTCGTCGAAGCGATTCTTCAGTGCTGCCGTGCCCCGGTAAGGGGCCTCGATACCAAGGCCGGCTGCTATTGATGCCCCCTATAGTGCCCTGCCGTGTCGACGGCCCCTTTCGGCCCGAACGCACAACGGCTCTTTGGCTTCACCTGTGTGTCGTTCGGGAAATTGCTCCGATTGTGGGAGAAGCCTATAACTTCGCCTGAATATGAGGAGCCGCGTGTACACAGCCCCGCAGGGTTTCACCGGGGAGGAAAGGACAGACGCGCGTACGAAGGCGTCAGACTATATAGCGTTTTTTTTTTTTTTTTTTTTTGGGGGGGGGGGGTGCAGACCGCAGCCAGTGGTTTAATTGGAGGTGATGTGGTGTAGTTCGGTGGGCGCGAGGTCGCAGGTGCGATTCCTGTCCGCGCCGGCTGCGTTACGATAAATTGCTATAACTGTCGTTCGCTGAAAAATTTGGTGCACGTTGCCTGATAGGTGTTATTAAAGCGAAGCCTTCTTTGCGAACTTTCCCGGACTTTTCTGACCGTGGTTGCGTGCTTCTGTCTTGCCGAATAGGTAACACGCAGGACTGCACTACCAATCAATATTCACTACCCTTGTACGTGTCACGGCTGCTGGCCTTGTTTTCAACGCAATTACTCAGTGATAAAACAAATGATACCTAATATGTCCGCATTGGAACAAATATACCCCATCAAGAGCGCAATCCCTTTAATAAAGCACGCCTTTATTAAGCGTACTTTCCTGGGGTTTGTAGTACGACCCTGGATACAGCGTCGTACCAAAGGGTGCCAATCCCGGATACATTTTAACGCGACAGCGTTAAGGGTCCGGTGTCGCAGAAAATCCGGCGTCGGCAACCGACGTGCGATGTCGGCGGGTGGCGGAGAAAATCATCCCCAACCATGCAGGCCCTCCGAATATATTTAGGTAGGTGCATATGCCACGCCTTCATATACGACGTGCGGTATATGCGGGTTATATTGCCACACCTTTCTATCACTAATGTTGCTCATACCTTGTCTCACATTCTTGACAAAGCTATTCCTCGGAAGTTTGAGAATGACAATCCGCAGACAAATGTCATGAAACAAAACACCCACAGCGCATGCCTTTATGTTAAATCTTCTCAGACTGAAATATTAAAAGTGTGAAACAAACACGGAAACCTGGAAAAATGATGTAGTTTCTTTGGCGCGGTTGTGCACTATCTCCGGGATTGGCCCACGCAAGAGGCTGCATTTCTACCAGATAGCTCGCCTACGTGCATAGCGTTCGCCGCTAGTGTTTGTCAGTTACCATTATGGTTACATAAGCTGCAGTCGTCGGGAACCGTGAGAAGCAGTCAGGGATCTTTGAATGCTATCGCGTTCCACTCTTAAAAGCGGAGCTTAAGCGTCCTCTATTTTTCATGTGTGGTCACGTGGGTCACGCGGTGGATGTGTCCGCATATTGTCGTTTTCAGTGACAGGTACGTATTCACTATGGTGTAAAAACGCTTTGCAGAATGTAATAAGTTGCATTACATTTATTTATCCGCTTCATGACAGCTTCGCTTGTCAGATTCAAACATGTGGATTGAATAATAATTATAATAACAATAATGATAATAATTAATAATGCTGCACGCAAATATATAGCTATCACAACAGACAGAAGGAGAGTGCTACAAACAAGAGCCGAGTCATGTGGCTCAAAAGCATTCCACAACAGCTTTGTAGACTACGCATCAACTTGAAGGTCGACCTACTGGGAATATGAAGTCAGTGAGTGAATATTGCAAAATATATGGGAACTTGCTCTTGGAACGTGCTAATCAGCACAGAGCGACTGCTGCTGACAGTTGGACATTGTATAATGCAACCAAGGATGCACAAGTCAGCCCAGACGCCGCGTATATACAACTTTCCGCTTTAGTAAATATACGATACGCGAAAAAAAATTCACCGATGACTACGATATACCATAAGGCGAAATTTAAGCGCAGCTTTATACGTGTTTTCATTTCGCGATACATTGGTTTGCGCGGACAATCAGGCTCCTGCGGCACGTTGTAAACGGAGCGAAGTGTGGTGCGACTGCCTCGCTAATCGGAAGATCGCGAGAGGCAGCTCGTGGGTGACGCGTGGGCGTGATTCACAGCAGCCGCCGCAGACAGACCTCCGCTCATGCAGCGCTTTGTTTCCATATATGGCATTGGCGGACGCGCTCGCCGCGTGCTTATCGATGGCGTCATCGGCGAACAGACGACGCGCGCTACTCTCGCGATACTATAGCGATCGTCGCCGCAGAACAAATCTTGCTTGGCACTTCGCTTTTCTTTTCAGGCTTTCGCCATACCGTTCTTCTCCGCTTTCTGGCTCATGGCTCAGCTGTACCCTCCTCCTCCGTGTTCATCCTTACGCTTTGTTTGCTATCGCCGTCTTTCATCCCCCGCTGCACTCGCGTTCACTCTTTCATCCTTCGCTATGCTCGTTCGCTCGGTAACGCCGAGGGATGCTGACGCTCAACGTAGGAACGGGCGCCTATGAGCTGCGCTCTAAAAAAAAAAGACCATTAGAGGCTTTTACGTGCCAAAACCACGATGTGGTTATGAGGCACGCCTTATTGGGGGCTAAATTAATCCTGCGGATTAATTTCCACCACACGGGCGTTTTTGCATTTCGCCCCCATCGAAACGTAGCCGCCGCGGCCAGGATTCGATCCCGAGACCTCGTGTTTAGCAGCGTAATGCCAAAGCAACTAAGCAACCACGGCGGGTACGACACGCGAAGCCTTATCAATTAAGTCAACCGTCGCATAGGGTGTCCCAGCTAACGTTAGCCAAGCTGTCCAACGAAAAAAAAAGAAAGGATTTTAAAAACACGATAAAAGATACAATCATAAGGCCTACGGTGTTAGGTAGTCAGAAGTTGGAAAAACCGAACACCGTAGGTTTTAAAATCATATGTTGCAACGTGTTTTCTTAAACATTTTTTTTCCCGCTGATCAGCTTGGCTAGCGTTAGCTGGCGGCATGCAGGGACAGCATGTCGCCGCACCGCCGAATGACAGGCTTGGATGTGATTGAGTAGAGGTGACCAGCCGGACAGCTGGTTTGCTAGAGTTAACACTCCGCAAAACAGTTTTCTCTGTTCGGATGATGCGTCCTTTCGGTTTTCTCGAATAAGAAAGTGAGAGCTATAATGCCCAAACTTCTGGCGTGAGCATTTCGTGTTGCTTTTTTTGCCCTCTGTCACATTGTATGAAAAGCTAGAGCGTTGCTGCTCGTGGTTGACAAAGCTGCGCGTGAGACCGCGCAACTTATCTGAAACAAACAAACAAACAAAACCAAGCCTACGCAACAAGGCGAACGCCCGAACATCGTTGTTATATATAGCGCCGGCGTAGTTAAGTTTGCTTAGGTGATCGCCCTCTTTCCGCTCTCGCTCTCGGTTCCTCGTCGAGAGAGTAACGCGGACGTGCTCGGTGAATTTCAGCATCTAAGTCTCGTGACGAACTGCAGCGCCTAATTGAAAAACTGCACTGGCGCATTGCCCACGCATCGCTCGATGGAGACGAGGAAAAAACCGCCGTCGTGGCTTTCACATTTATTCGCAGTCGCACCGCGAGATGGCCGACGCACGCTCGAGAAGATGACGAAACGAACAAGGACGCAGAACATGGACGAACACCACTGCGAGCGCTGTCATTAAAAGCTGCGAGCCCGCGGTGGAGGCGTGCACGGATGCGCAAAAAAAAAAAAAAAATCTTTCTCGAGAAGACACGCGCCACTTCGCTCGGTGTTTGAAATAGGCAGAGCGCACGCCACCGGTCCTCACTGGTTCGCTCGACGCGAAGGCGAAGAAATGCCACGGGGCGTTTTGTCCAGCGAGTATTGCGAATGTTTCGTAACTACGAACGTGCTATTTATATGGAAAATAAATGGCCGCGGTGGTTTGTCGTTATGCGGTTATCTGGCGGCCGTGCGTGACAGTTGGTTTTCCGCATGTGCGGGTTCCCGTCTCAGCTTGGGGAGAAACGTTTGAACGCTGCATTTGAAGCTTTCACTGTGGACGCGGCATCGAGAAGTTAGGCTCCGCGCGCCTGTGTGATAGTTAGTACCCGTGAATTCGCGTTTTTGATTGTACCTGGCAGGACGTTGGGTGTGCGCGGTTTCATCATCGCCTATTCGGTTTCTGTGTGTTCTGGCCGCAGTCTTCGACGACGGCTGTAAGTGTCTTGGCGCGCTTGCCCGGGTGTGCTTGTGCGTTCGCGCAAGCTTCCTGGCCACATCCTGGGACGCACACCCATCGGTGAGCTGTCTGTCGGAAACGACGGCGTCTTTCCTGATACGAAGGTACGGCCAGGTCGACATTGCGGGACGTCCGGAGTTCTCGCGTGCGAGAAATCGGTAGCTGTTCCGGTAGAAGGGACTTTGGCCTTCTGGGTGATTCCTGTGGAGCGCTTGTTTGGTGCTTTGTTTACGGTAGAAAAGCGTGTCGGAAAGAATATAGTACCGAGAAAACTAACAACCTCGACAGCACTGTCAACCAATTGACTTATCCATATCAAACTATGGATGAGCCAGCTATTAGCGCGGCGGATGGGTGCCTACAGAACACCTGATAAGCGGGGAATGTTCCCGTATATGGCATCGCAATGGGCTGCTCGCACATTACGAATTGCGCGCAGCGTGATGATTTTCTTGCCCCCTGTATGGCGACGTCGTAACTCTAGCTGAGCTTTACATCGTTAATGACAAGTGAGTTTATCGAACTTGTAGCATAGCTCTTTCGACTTCACTAAATGTCCAACCCAGTCGCCCATATCTCTTCAACCGGGATAGAGTTCAAGTTCCTCCGTAGCTTATAAGGACACCACTGTTTTGTATCTGGTCTTGGGCCTGTTTGTATTGTAAGGTTTGTTTTGGACCTCTTTGTTGCATACATGTTATGATGACCCTTTTTGTATTGTCGATTGGCTGTATGTTCTCTACCTATACAGGGTGTCCCAGCTATCACGCAGCACGATTTAAAAAAAAATAGGAACGGAGTTACACGAAGCAAACCTAGTGCGTATTGTTTCCAGTACAGTGGAGTAGCCGCCAGTAATTTTTTTGTTACTCAGACTTAATTAGGTAATTGTAATTAATTATCTAACTCGAGAAGTACTGTCCTAATTATCAAAGTGTCAATGATAAAGTTGTAGAGCAACATGAAAAAATTCCGATACAGCTTTCTGCTGCTCAATACGTGCTACATAAATGTGTTTTTCCGAGCGTGAAAAAGCCCGCGAATACACGCAAAGTGCCTCGCGCGGCCAGTCGCGCGGCCAGTCGAGCGGCACTTTGGCGGCATACGTGTGTAGTCGGCATGATTCCCGTTGAGGTACTTGCGTAACACCGCCGTCTGAATGGATATTTTTCTCGCATCTCACGTTCATGTCCAAGTTCTAAAACCTGAATTAGGCCATCCTCTGTTTCACAAGTAGCGAGAAGATGGAACTGCCAGAATATTTTGTGAGCAAAAGAAACAAAGAAAGCTAGTGTTTCGTACATAAACGACGGTGTTGCGCCAATGTTTACATGTTACCTTTAGCGAACGCTGAGGTAACATATCGGGAAATTTTACAGCTTTCATTACATTCTTTCAGTCGCGTGCAGCAAGCGATTGCTCTGAAAGCTTTTGCCCTTTCGAGGCAGTACAGGGCTAGCTTGGCGTGCAATCAAGCCGTCCCTATATATAGGAGCTGCGCGTTAACAGCGGGAAACAGAACACACGCTATATATGGGTTTCGCTGTATTGTCGTGACTTCAAGCAATGTAAACATTGCGCCTTCGCTATTGTACGTGCGGTGCCGGAAACTCATGACGTAATCATTAAAGACAGAATACGTTGCTACCGTTCTTATCGGTCGACGGCATGCGCTATATTGCTCTAAAAGCGTACAGCAGTGTGGAAGCTACAGTCTGTGTCAGGAATTTGGCGGCCGGAACGTCAAAGCCATCGACCCGTAACAATGCTTTGTGATTGGCCGCTCCCCTACAAATATGCTTAGATAATCGGTAGCCTTCTGTATAGACGTCTACTAGATTCTAGACTATGTTGCTTAGCTACATTTATTTATCTGTTTTGTTTATTCATAACCCTTTAGGCGTCTTACAAACAGCGGCTGATTAGAAGTGCAGAGTGATAAGAGTAACAGAGTGCCCGTAGAGAGTTTGTAGATTGTAAAATGGTCTATAGATATACTATTTACACATTCCATCAGCTTTGTAGGCAAGTGTTTGTAGATGTTTTATGAGCTGAGCAAATCATTTTATGTAAGGGTCTCTTGAGGCATATTGTGCTGTAAGCCGTCGTAATTGGCCATCAAATAAAATGTTTACTTGGTGTATAGGATGCTGAATAATAAATAACATCAACTCCCTTGTAAAATTACAATTGAACAGTCTTTAGCCACCTACAGATCACTTTGCCTTTCTATACACTGTTTTTTTTTCTTTCTTTATGGACAATCCGTATATATTTAGCAGGGACCAGTCGATCAAAAGTAACTGTAAAACTCTGTAAGCCGTTATAGTGCAGCTTAACAAAGTCTATGAAGATAGTTCAACCCACAGAGCGCTGTCTGTGGACCGTGTACTAAGTATAAACAGCGTGTAGAAATTGACTATGGAAATCGTATGTTGTTTCCGAGCTGACATCTCTGGATTTTTTTTATAGATGAGCGAAGTAAATTCGTGCAAGGTTGAAGCTCAAACGGCTTCGTGGGAGTGGCCGTAGATTGTGCGACATCCTTTGCATGCAGCTTTTGCAATGTTACTCAATATTCCAGACAGAGCACGCACGTGGAAAAATGAATTTGTATAGTATGATATTATCAGGATAGAGTTCGAGTACACTCATTTACGTTCTCATATACCTGCACTCTTTACTGTAGCAAGAATAGATCGCCTAAATACAATTGTTATTGAGTGTTCTTCCTGCAGTATGTCGTGGTTCACGGACTCTTAAGCGCGCTTAGCCCTCAAGCCATATATCGACGAAGAGTGTATACCACCTTAAGTCCCCAGGCTTTATATAGATATTCTATAGCTACAGCTACTATGTAGCACGACACCACACAGTGTGGAGCCGGTCGAGGCCGTCCAAATTTGGAACTTCTCAGGCTGTTGTTTGTATCTGCTGCTACTCGACCTCACCAAACTTTTCTTCGATTCCGCATAAAGAATGCTGCGCGCAACTAAATAGAGGTGAGGGACGCGTGCATGTCCTTCCGGTTTTCAGACATGTTTATTCGTGGATATCGATCTCTCTCCGATGCTTCTTACGTCAAAGTTTACGTGACCGGCCCTCCCCCTTTCCCTCCTCCTACGCTTGCCGGACTTTTGTTGGCGCCTTGTTTTTAGAATTTGAATGCTTTTCGGCTCCCTCTCGTGTGGCTCTGCGAGCTATGTGTACGGTGCCGACCGCGCACGTTTGCACGCATAAAAAAGACTGCGAATCGACCGGCGCTATACATGCATTTTGAATGCCAAGTAGAAACTGTGGACCCCTTTTGGTGCCCATATCGAGTACATCTTTTCTTAGCCGCCGGTGTTTTCACGGATCCCGCGCGCTTAAGTGCTTCGATGTAATGGTGGAAATTTGCCACGTGTGCGCGCTGTGACCTATTATTACCGATCGCAGGAAGGGGCTAAGCGTTTTTTTTACGTACAGCGCTCGCTCCGATGTGTGCACGGCGGCGAGAATGGACGCATTCTGAAGGACGTCGTTGTCTGATAAGCAGCTTGTGAATCTTCGAAGGCGTCTCAGTAATTGGCGTCCTTAGTAAAGAAAGAACCATAGAGATCGTAGCGTTCTCTGCGACGAACGAACCGTCGGCACCAATGTTTAATGATTTAGAACGCCGTCCTCTTCAAATTAGTTAGAAAATGTAAAACAGGAATATCTGTGCGCAAGCTGGCTAACGGGAATACAATTTATAACTTGTCGATCAGAACTTATTTCAGTGGCGTGCATGCGACGGAAACAAGAACAAGGAAAAACGTGCCATAGAGAATGTGTTTGAAAACACATTCTCGATGTTTTCGGCCGCAGCAAAGTGTCATTATTTACTCATAACTTCAATGCCGAATGGCCGTCGGGATATTCACCTGTACCAAAATGTGAAGCATTGTACTTATATATACTGATTTAGTGCCTCATTTTTTGTCTCCTTTTTTACTTTATAAAAGTGCTTCAAGTGTCCTACAGTGTCGTTGCGCTTTCCGTAAGATGAACCTCTAATAACTAGGCCGAGATCAAGTCCTACTCGACCACTATATTTTATGCAGGTAACAGATGATGTTTTCTTTTTTTTTTCACGTCACCCGCGAGCTCGGAGAAAGGGAGCGAAGGGTAGAAAAAAGTGAGGAGTTTATTGCCCTAATACGGCCACTGGCCATTACCGGGCGCATTACTATACCGATGCATCTCATTTTCCATTCTTCGTTTCTTACCAGAATGCTTAGCGCCGAGGACCCCTGTTCTCTGCGGCAATGGTGGCGCATTTTACGAACGTTAGCCTCAAAGTTGAAATTATGCTCATAAGTACGCTGCTCGCTTGCAGTAGCGCACCGAAGAAAATGTAACCAGGAACAGCTGGAAATCGCGCATTGGTACATTAATTTATTGGCCCCATTCGTAACGTAATTTTCTTTTCAGTGAATGTGCCGAACGCTTTTTGAAAGTTTGTCATCGTAACTTTGCCTCAATTCTCCTTACTTATTCTTTCTTTTGTTCTTTTATCTGTTCGCAAAGTAGTTACGACGTTAATTGTCTCGTGTACGTGTTGCCAACCCTTATTGCGTCAAATAAAATGAAACGTTACAATACGGCCGCACACACACGCACGCACTCGCTATGCACAAAAGCCGTTGTGGCCTCTTCGTGGATGGTCTTGCAGAACGACAGGGACATTTCAGCGTGTACCTATGCACCGCCCCTAGCGTGATACGTACTGCAACTGCAGCGAAACCTGTGGCCCTTTGTGCGTCCAGTATATCGCTTTGCGTGCAACTGTCAGGTGTCCAAGTATAGATGCTTCTCGCCACACCGCGAATCGCAGACTGCGCTATACGAGCGTTTGCATATAAATGCTTCGCACTGTTTTCGCGTTCTCGGTAGATGTGAACACTGCGTCCACTGTGATCACAATACGACAAGCGGGTCTGCGCTTTGATGACTCCTGAGTGGACACAGTGCTACTGCATTTAGTATCGGTCGAGATTTTTGATACCGCTGTGATTGCGTGTCATCGCTGCAGCGCATCCTACATGCTGTGTGAAATTATGACCTTCGTTGTAGTGACTGTGCCTCGATGGAAAGAATTATATGCCTCTTTACAGGATGCCTTTACCAAATTTGAAGGCACAAGCTAGTGCAACCGAGATGCTGATGTTTTCTTATCACCACCGTTCTTTTTTTTTTTTTTTTTGGCCCCCACTGCTGCTTGTGACCCCGGACATACGAATTGGCAAGGGAGAGATAATTGTACATTGATAGGAGAGGCGTTCGTCCTGTATTGGACGTAATGTCAACTGATGATGGGGATGACATACAGAATTTATGTGCCAGAAATCAGGAAAAGAAAATACAGGGGAAAAAAGACGAATGTGTTCCCGCCAGTTTATGTTGAAATTTGTCGAAATTTTTGCAAGCGAGGTGATGACAACGTTTGACGCCCAACCTTAGCTAACTGTAGCGCTGCTGCAGACGAGTTCTCTGTAGTCTTACCGATACGAACAGTTAGATAGCGCTATGACAAGGATTGTGCGCTGATGAAAAGACATTACAAGGATCGCTCGCTTTCAGGCAATATAAGTGACGTGCTTGCGCTCCACTGATTGCTCTGTGGGTCGTTACGAGTCCCGCAAGCAATCATAAGCGCGATCGCTAATGATGCGTTACGGCCTGCGCATTTCATCGCACGCAGAGAAGTGCTGTCGTTCCCTTACGAGCAACGGAGAGGGAGAGTGGGATTGTCAAGTAGGGGGGGGGGGAGGGAAGAACAGACGATTCGCACTCTATGATCGTTTTAGTGCTGCTATATATAGCGCAGAACAGAGAGTAGATACTACAAAAGAAATGACACATCCTCAATCATCGCGCCATTCGCTACGCAGCATGATTATACACAGTGCATATGTGTATTGTAAAGAGCATAGTGTAATATGATATAAACTCCTTAGTATAATACAAAGTATAATATACATATTCCAGAGAATATATACCGGGTGTTTCAGCGAACACTTTCACATATTTTTGAAGGCTGCCTGTGGCAGATAGCAAAATTCTATAGTTCATGAGCTGGTCTAGTCGCAGAGGCGGACAATGCTTGCGCAAAAATTGAAATGTATATTCGACTAAATAACAAAATTGTACCAATTAGATTTTAACTCATTACATTATGACCCATATTGCGTTTTACAAATTATAGCCGCGGAGTTTGAAAGGTGGTTCCACTTGGAACGAATTCTGAGGGTGACACCACTTTCGAGATGATTCCTGAACTTTGCGGAGAAATGCATTGGCGTTCCAGTTACTTTTGTGCCTCATTGCATAAAACGAGGATTTGTTAAGGAAGTAACTGGAACGCCAATGCATTTCTCCGCAAAGTTCGGGAATTAATATCTTGAAACTGGTCTCACTCTGAGGAATCGCCTTGCAAACTCCACGCCTAGAATTTGTAAAATTCAGTATGGTTCATCAGGTAATTAGTTAACAAATTCATTAGTGAATTTTTGGTAATTAGTCGATTATGCATTTCAATTTTTTCCTGCAAGTAACGTCCGCCTCTTCGAGTAGACCAGCTCCTGAACTAGAATTGTGCTATTTGCCACAGGCACCCTTTCAAAATTTTTGAAAGTGATTCGCTGAAACACCGGGTATATATAGGTCCGTCGACCTCTACTTGATCGAGACAAGAAGGGCTGGTTTCCGCGCGTCCTGCACTAGAAGCTATACTAAGGTTTACACTGCGCCGCATACGTGCGTTTCCGTACACTGAAGTGTGATGCATTACCGTAGGGAAAAAAGAAAGAAAGAAAGCGGACGAAGATAGCGGCGGCGACAGAACAACATAGCTCGCTGCGCGCAGTTTTCGCTTCGACCGCGATTCCCTTGAAAGCCGCGTCCGGCGGCGCGAATGCGTCGGCGCGCTTTTTTCAAGGTGGCTTCGTGAGATCAACAACAAAGCCTCGCGCACCTTCCCTCCTCCTCCAGCGCGCCGAGCATTGTCTACCGCACAGTGCGCTCACGACAACGAAGCAGTCGCGTCGATTATTATATACGTCGGCTCCTTATATTGTAGCATTGCAGGGGCTTTGTGCGAAACAGTGCGAGAAAACGCAAAAAGAAAGGAAGGCTATGTACACTGGTAATGTACTCAGCAAGACAGAGAGACAGTGTGTGTGTGTGTGTGTCAGAAGAAATAAAGAATGGAGACTGCAAAAGCACAACACGACCGTGCGTGCCCATCTCGGCACGCTTCCTCGATCGAGCCGACATTTTTAGTTTTATGCTTTTCTTTTCACTTTTTTTTTTGTTCCCAGTTCGCGACAGTCGACGAGCGTGGGGTGGTATAGCTGTAATGCACATTTAACGGCTCTTGCATTGCCGGCGCAACGTCCGAGACGAAGAAGCGTGAGGCAGTGTTTTTCAGCGGTCGGACCATGTGCGCGCAGTGCACTGCGAAGGAGGAGTGTGCCTCGCCGTGCTTGGCGAATGGTGGAGGAGGAGGCCTGGCGACGGCGACCACCGACGAGTGCCTTTTCGCGCCCATAAGTTCTCGTCGCACGTCGTGAGTGTGGTCTCATTTTGTTCTCCAACTCGGCTCCTCGCCCCCCCCCCCCTCCCCCTCGCGTTCTTATAATGGTTTTCACGTGTGTACAAGATCGTTGACGTTTGTGTGTCGAGAGGTAGTTAAGAGGGCCTTTCCCAAACGCAGATAGTGTGTTCTCACTTCTTTAGTCGCTCATTTTGAAACGTGCGTATATGACCTCCGCTTACTAATGGCCTCCGTGCAGTAAGATCAGATGGGTCGAGCGAAAGAACGCAGTCGTTAGGCGAACGACGCTCTGCTTGCGGCGGTGAGACAGGTTTTAGTTTTACTGCGGACAAGCGCCGCCACAAACTGTGACCGCTCTGTTCTTGTTGACTTTAGGACATTTCCTTGTTATATTGCATTCTTTTGTATGTGTGCGTGTGTCTCTGACCTCTTTCGCGTTGTCGGACTCAAAGAAAGTCGCCGTTGGTATATGCTTGGAATCGCGTGGGGAATCTAAGCCAGCACATTTCATATTTATAACGCCGGCTTGGTTCCAGCAGGTTAAGTGTCCATGCATGGCGTATAAGCCTCGTGCGTGTGAGCTAACAAGGTGAATGGGTTGTCTGCGTGTGGATCCATAAAGCACGGTGCGGAGTTACGGTGTCTGCAGCAGTCCATTAAAATGACAACGGAAGGTAACTTAGCGGATTTGAAACAGGCGAAAGCTCTGTGTAGGACTGTGACTTGTGAGACGGTGTATACAAAGTAAAGCACAGTTCTCGACTGGGTGAATCTTCGCATTCCATAGGATGTGCTGAGTGGTCTCCGGATTTTTGCTGCAGCATACAAATGCCTCATCTAGTTCCGCGAATATTTGCGCCGGTATGTTTTTGCCCTTAGGCAACCGGTTCTCCTCTCAAATAGCAGGGCACTGCCCTTTGTGTTATCATACACATTTTCCCTTCTAATTTTTTTCTTCTCATTCTAGTAAATCTCCATGGTCCTTTTTGTTTCCATTCTTTGCATCCAATTCACTGCCTCTGTTTCTCTCACTTTCTTTGTGATGACTCCTGGTCGTATATTTACAGTTGCTTGACCTCTTCCTCCATTCTGTATCCACACTTTTCAGATACAGATACTTGTGCACTTTAGCCGCCCATTTATTTTCATCCATGTTGCTGAGTCTTTCTTCAAAACTAATTTTGCGCGCTCCTTCTCTTACAAGCGCTACCTGTAGTCAAAAGAACACACATGTACAGCTGCAGCGCAAAAAGATTAGCACAAGCGACTGATGACTGGAGCATTGAAATTGCTGTGCGCGGCGCTCTTGTTCCCGTGCACACTGGTTATCTAAAGTGCCACATGATTCATGTTTCAGAGAGCATGGCACACTCGTCTTCGGCGTGCTATAGGGAATAACGGCATCGCGTGCCTCAATTTGTCTGATTGGGTGATCGGAAATTTGTGCTAACCTTTTTCCGCAGCAGCTGTACATCTTGCAGTGAAAAAAAAAAGAAAAAGAAAAAAAATTATCAAGTGACCTCGCCGATATCCATGCGAGCAAATAACATTTGAGCCCGTGTCGTCTATTCAATACTGGACGAAATGGTGGAGAATATTTATTTGCTGCAGTATTCATTAAATATTCTCCACTGCCTATGTACATCGTGAAGCGAGTATCCGACACTGGTGCAGGCGGACGTCGGGAGGGTTTATGTTTATTGTAGAAGGAGGGTGCGCTTCGGGGTTGTCGCTGTCCGCGGGATGAGTGCTTCCAGCCAGAGCCCACAGTAAATAAATACAAGTGCGCGCTTGATCGCTTTTAACTTTTGTTCTCAGTACGATGGATTTTCTTTCTGCATTCAGTTTTGCATGAAAGTGGCTCGAACTGTAAGCTGACAGACGCGCACACCATCCAAACCACAATGCAAGGATTGTTCCTTGCCACGTATGTCTTTTACGTCAAACCTTAGTATTTCCGAGTGCACACGGTGTGCTTCCATGCAGCCGGCAAATAGTTCAAAATATGAGCACATGTTCGGCTAAGTGGCCGAGGTCCCTAAGTGCTGGCTTGCACACCTCGCTAATGAGACGCGGCGGTCCGCAGCAGAGCACCATCGTGCCGAGTCCCGGAGGCGGCAAGCGTGCTGCCAGTATCTCCTTGGTGAGTCGGCCTTGGAGGAAGTTGGCCGGCGCGTCGGACGCCGGGAGCTTGCTCAGCACGTGCCAGATGCTGAAGTTCTGGCTGAAGAGCTGCGCGTATCCGTCGAGCTCTTCGCGGGCGATGATGTCGTCTTCCGTGGAGTTGACGTCCACCAGGACGATGTTTGTGCGGTCTCGCGGGTCGGCAAACACGTGCCGCAGCAGTTGCAGCATCGGGGTGACGCCCGATCCGGCTGCGATCAGTCCCAGATGGGCCGTCGGTGGCAGCTGGCGGCTGGGATCGCGCACGAGCACGAAGCGGCCGCATCCTTCGTACACAAAGCGGCCCTTGGGTCCCTGCACCTCGACCTCGTCTCCCGGCGTGAGATGGTCCAGGTACTGGGACATAAGCCCGCCGTTGGGAAAACCCGTGGAGGCGTTGCCGGCGTACACCTTGACGATCAGGTCGAAGGTGCCGCGGTGGTCGCAGAGGCTGACCGGCGTGTAGGGACGCACGACCACGCGGCCGCCTAGGTGCGCGTGAAGGTACACGTGCTCGCAAGGACGAAGGCCGAGTCGCTGCGACGGGTCGGGCAGGGAAAATCGCAGCAGGCGCACGTTGTGCGTCAGTGGCATCCGCTGCTGCAGTGCGACCCTGTAGTAGGTGCCCCGGTCCACGAGCAGCACGTCACCGGCAAGCAGCAGGCGCAGCCGGCGAGCTAGCACTACCAGAATGGCCAGTGCTCCAGCTGCAGTCGCCGCGCCGGCTATTACGAGGAGCAGCCGTCGTGGGCGCCATACAAACGAGAATGCGTGCATCGCGATAATCTCCACTAGATGCCGTACGTCCACCGAAGGTCGTAGAGCGACTTAATTAGGGCAGCGGAACGCCAACGAAAGCCCACAGGTACCGGCCAAGAACGAGCACTCACTGCTTGCTTGCTTGCTCATTTCATGGCGCTTACCCACTACGGGGGATTGGCCAGGGAACCAGTGTTAAAGGCCGTGGGGGAGAGAAAATGCAAAAGACAAAGTAAGACAGATCAAGATATCAAATTTTAAATAATCGGGAAACAGCACTAACTTGAGTGAAACTAAACTAATAAGAGAAAAATAATTAGGTACAAACAGCGAATTTGGCGGTACATGGACTAATCTTGAGCACTCATCTCGCGGTCAGCGACAGCACCGAAGTGCAGCGTCCTCTTCTTCGTCGTCGTCTTCTTCTTTTTGTGTTATAACTGTATTAATATGATTAATGTAAGCGTACATAAACACCACAAAGAGAGAAAAAGAAGTAGGCTTGCAATTGTCTCCTAAAAGGGACACCACGCCCACCCAGTTGAAGAAGAGAGAGAGATAGAAAAAAGAGATTATGGAGTTTTACGTGCCAAAACCACGATATGATTATGACGTACGCCGTAGTCGGTGACTCCGGAAACTTGGACCACCTGGGGTTCTTTAACGTGCACCTAAATCTAAGTACACGGGTGTTTTCGCATTTAACCCCCATCGAAATGCGGCCGCTGTGGCCGGGATTCGATCCGCGCGCGCTCAGCAGCCCAACACCATAGCCACTGAGCAACCACGGCGGGAAGAGAGAGAGAGAGAAAAAACAAGACAGAAAGAAAGGGAAGGAGATAAAAAAGGAAAATAATACGAGGAGGCCACACCACGCTTACATGGAAAAAGGCAATCCAATCCAATATAACACGTCACCCGACGCGGTGGCTTAGCGGCTATGGTGTGGCGCTGGTAAGCACAAGGTCTCGCGATCAAATTCCGGCCGCGGCGGCCGCATATCGATGGGGGCGAAATGCAAAAACGCCCGTGCCCCGTGCATTGATGGTTCGATAAAGATCCCCCTGGGGGTCAGAATTAATTGGGAGTACCTCACTGCCTCAAAATCAAATCCTGGTTTTGGCATGTAAAACCTCAAAATTCAGTTCAGACCACAACAGGTCACATCACGCGCAGCACTACAGACGAAGTGCGCTTACACGCAACGAAATTGTTAAATTGTCCCGAACAAGTCTAACCGCAGCTATACTTGAGCGGCAAGTATGAGAAACAACGACATTTGTTTCTTAAATCATTATTTATACATAGAAGAATGTGGACACGCACGAAAATTTAATACAGGAATACTTGAGATATTCGATTTTAACCGTTACATTGTAGTTTTGCGGGTTATGCACTTTTTAAAGGGGAAAAAATTACACAGTGTTTGTTTTAACGCGATAGCGTTAAGGGCCCAGTGGTGCAGAAAATCCGGTGGTGGCGTCGGTGTTGGCGCCGGCGGCGTTGTCCTGCCAAGATAATCATCCCGAACCACGCCGACCACGCAGGCGCTACGCGTGGCGCAGGGGCGCTGGGGAAACAATTGAATTTATCAAAGTAAATTGCGTCATAAAAATCGTAAAGTACGACTTAACCACAACGTACAGGCATGATAGCGTCGGTCTGTAATGTGAATTTACGAGAAAACATAATTCTATTACGAGAAAACTCGAAGACAACCCCTTATCCAGCATTTATACCATTCATATAGTGGCGCGCCCCATGCGGTTTTCCTTGCAAAAACACCAACGCACAGCGTGTTTTCTCGCGTGCTAGGGCTCGTATATAGGGCATTTTCTCGCTAGATGCTAGAAAGTGCTGGCGTGGCTCAGTGGTGGATTAGCAGACGCAGTGGACCCGGGTTCGATTCCCTGCGGAAACTGGGTAGTTCTTTTTCTCATTCCCAGCGATAGCTGCTACGGACACCGGACGCCACCGGCGGTGGCGGCGGACACACATCAACGCCAACATAAACGGCTGTTAAAATTATCCCATAGTAGTTTACGATGTAAAAAAAAAAAAAAAAAAAAGCCGCAGTTGCCGGGAAGCCTGACAAACAGTCAGGGATCTGAATGCTATCGCGTTGCACTCTTAAAGGCGAAGCTTCGCGTAAGCGTCCTTCAAATTTTGTCCTCTTGTTCTTCCTTAAAATTGTTATTTTCACTATGTTTACGACAAGCCGCTACTCTAATTGTTATCTTGTTCAGAACAAGTTAAGGACCGCACAAAGAGCGATGAAACGAAAAATCTTAGGAGTAACGTTAAGAGACAGGAAGAGAGCGGTGTGGATCAGAGAACAAACGGGGATAGCCGATATTCTAGTTGACATTAAGCGGAATAAATGGAGCTGGGCAGGCCATGTAATGCGTAGGATGGATAACCGATGGACCATTAGGGTTACAGAATGGATACCAAGAGAAGGGAAGCGCAGTCGAGGACGGCAGAAAACCAGGTGGGATGATGAGGTTAGGAAACTTGCAGGCGCAAGTTGGAATACGCTAGCGCAAGACAGGGGTAATTGGAGATCGCAGGGAGAGGCCTTCTTCCTGCAGTAGACTTAAATATAAGCTGATGATTATGATGACAGCCGCTACTGAGAAAAATCAGTCTGGAAGCTTACTCTTGAGAGGTACACACTTTCCGCCTGCTTACGGGACGCAGTATACATAGAGAAAATAAATTAAGCGGAACACCGTATTCATCATACACAAGGTACAAAATCTATGCACGCACTTTTGGGGACTACAGTTTCTTGAATACAAGCAGCGCAAGCCTCGTACTAAGCCTACATAACAGATATTTTGGTGGTAAGCTCGAGATATGCGTATTATGAGAGTATTTTATTCACGGACACAAAATTATATTTTGAAAGATCGGCGAAATTTCAACAACTTTCTGTTAGCAACGTTCGGAGCATACGCTCTTCTAATATCATACGCATTTACGAAACATAGTCGCAACTTCTATGCCACGTTATAGCAGTGTTTTAATACTGTCCAAAAGGCTGCTATAACGCAGCAGGCAAGTTACGACTAAATGTCGTAAATACGCGTGGCACTTGAAGGACGGACCCTCTCGACGTTGTACTGAAAATTCTTCGCATTCGGGCTGCCTTTCGAAATATGTTTTTTTTTTTTTTTTTCATAAATGCCACCCATTGAGCTACGCTGGCGCATTGCGGTGAAGTTTAGCAGATGGCTGAAGGGGAAAAGTCCAAAATTTCTGCAAGTGCACGGATATTATAGGCAAAAATAAATACCATGGTGTGCCGTTTCTGGTATTTTACAACAATCACAGTTCGGAGGTTATGCAGCAAAAGGGGTCATAATGGAGAATATTTGGGTGAGGGCGATCGGAAAGGTGTCACTGTGTTCGATCTGTCCTCCGGCCACTCGGTGATCACTCATCACTTATTCTGGCTGTGACCTTACACCCGGAAAATTAGAGGCAAGATGCTTAAGGAGGTCAAATTGAAACATAAACTCAAGCACCCGTTGGATCACGAACATCGAAGGCGCAAACTCACCGCTGCAACACCTGCCCCACACAGGGCTCTCTCCGTATATGTTTCTCTCCGTTTGCTCTCTCCTATACTCCGTATAGCTCTCTACTAATTTGCTATCGCAATTGATGCTTCGCCTTTCGGGTGAAACTGCGACAAATTTTTAAGATGTTTTAAGCCATTTCAGGCTTCTCGGTCAGATGGTAACAGCCAAGACCTTCACTGCTTTGCTTTGGAGCCAAGTTCTGAATTGCAACACTTTTTGGAAACCATAACGAGCAACTCACCCACCAGCTCTAAGTAATATCTGTTTTGATCAACGTTTTCTTGAGCGCATGCGACAATTGTTAGGCTTAAACAGCATTCCTAACAAATTCAGCATTAAGCATGTTTCTTTTTACCTAATCATGACTTCATCCTTGTTGGAGACAACTAATGTGAAAATCATGAGCCATTCCAGTCTGTGATGGTGGATGGCCAGCGAAGTTTAGCACGTATACGCGCGTTGTTCCTCGGGAGTCCGAACTATACGCGGCCTCCCCATTACGACGACAGAAGAGAAGGGAAATTCAAAATGGATAACCGCAACTTGTCTTTGTGGTTTTTCTGCGATAGCAATTGTATGGACACTCCAGGCGCATTTCTGCCGTCGGCGTCGCCGTGAGGCTTCGTATAAAGTCCAGGGGTGATAAAATTGTCGCCGCGCGCCGTTTGCTGTGTGCGAGTGAAAGCGTGCGAGAGTGAGTTGGCGATCGCGGCCCAATCTCGCGCACGCAAGGGGAGGAAGCAGGAAGGAAGCGCGCCGTCTTCCGTCAGGCGCAAAGCCCCGGGAGGAGGGTAGGGGGGGGGGGAGGGGGCGTTCAACTCCGGACAACCGCGCCCGCCCGGCCGCCCAGGCCGCTGTATCTTGAAAGCCATCTGCGTCGGGTCACAGTCGGCCGCACGCTGTGTTTTCGCGGCTTAGTTCGCGTTGATGCAAGACGCAGCACGAAGGTGGTACTGCCCCTTGCTCACTCCAGTGTTTTGACAGCGAGTTTCCGTGGTCATCGAGTGAGATGTGTTCATGTTTGCTTGTGCGCGCGTGACACGATGGTTGTTCATTTAGTTAGTATGCCTATGTTTACAAGTTTATACGGCCGATATAAATACTATTCTTACTTCGTATAGCCGTCCACTTATTTGTTATCGCAATCGATGCTTCGACTTTCGGGTGAAACTGCCTTTTTATTGCGATAGCCATAATATGGCCACTCTAAGCGCATTTATGCCGTCGCCGTTGCCGTGAGGTTCCGTATAAATTCCAACGACGATAAATCCGTCGCCGTGCCGTATGCTGTATGTGCGAGTGAAAGCGCTCGAGGCACGCACGCTTTCACGGTGAGCGAACGCACGGCGGAGAGAAAACGCGAACTCTTCCGTCATGCGAAAGACCGTGGGTGGATAGGGGGGGGGGGCAGGGAGGCGACGTTTAGCTGTGGCACCAAAGGCGTACCCTGCGACCGTGCGCAAGAGGAACTGGCGACTCAAACTCCCACGCAAAAGAAGGAAAGCGGGAAGGCAGCGCGGGAGGGAGGGGGCGCGGCTTCCACACTGCCAGCAACTGCGTACTTGTACTTTGCGCGGCTGAGGGCTGTCGCGCGCACCGTATCTTGAAAGCGATCGCCACATGGTTCTTACCTTTGTACGCGCTGTGCTTTCGCCGCTGAGTTTCCGTTGAAGCGATAGACCGCACGAACCTTCGCTCGCTGCTGCCGCCGCGCTTGCTCACGCCAGCAATTTGACAGCGGTCGTCGAATGTGATCTATTCATGTTTGCCTGTGGGCGCTGACAACATGCTTGTTAATTCAGTTAGTAAGCGAATGTGTCCAAAACTACTATCCTTGTCCCGTATAGTTTTCTACTATTAAATTTGCTATCGCAATTGATGCTTCGCCTTTCGGGCAATACGGCGACTTTTTAACACGAAAGTGTTTTATGCCGGGGTCCACCAAGACTTCACTGACGTATTTCCGTCACGGAAATACGTCATAGAACATAATACAAAGAAAGAAACCAGGAGAAAAAGTTCCACAAACATGCAAAATTTGGAAATCGAACCCACGACCTCTCGGTCCGCGACGATAGATCGCCGAGCGTTTAACCCATTGCGCCACAAACGTATTTGCAGAGAGCTACACAGACGCGCCTTATAATGTATATCTAACACTCCTCCGTGTACCCGCGCTCTTGCTCGGGGCGGTGCCGCCGCCTACGAGCAGAAAAGAGAAGTACTGCATTATGACACTAACGCGCACCGACAGTGAACGCTTCGGTGGTCTCACCACTACGACGCCTCGATGCCAGCATTCGAAGGGACGCTGGCATCAAGAAGCACTACCAACGGTGAACGCCTAGGTGGCGTTCACCGTACTCAGCACAGCGGAGCGTGGCCTCCGCAATTAGCTCTGAAAATGTTTCTGAAGTGGATCGCGGAGGCTGCAATTACGACGCGCTGTACGCGCTGATTTGACTCGGTGACGATTCAGTTACGTGCTTTGTCTTGCGCGTTGTATTAGTGT